>NC_045426.1:713364931-713656672 GCF_902635505.1 Sarcophilus harrisii | reverse complement strand
CTCTCTTTCAGGTTGGGACAGTAGGTCTGAAATCAAACGAACAATCCCAAACTGGACATTTCTTTGGAGGAATTATGCCAGAGCAAGTCTTATAAGGGATGAGTATCTTGGACTGTGAGTTGGAAGGTCAAATCTAGGTGTAACAGCTAGTGAGAAATAATAATGAATTTAAGAATGTGTAGAGACTTTCAATGAGAGACATGTCTTACTCAGTACAGGAAAATTCGTAGGGAGAGAAACTTTATGAATGTATTGACTGTGGAAGGCCTTGTGCTGGAAGATAGACCTCATTGACATCAGATGATCCATGCTGTGAAGATCCTAAAGATACTTAATGACTATGGGAAGACTTTCTGCTGACCTAGCTCTTAATTTACATTGAAGAATTCATATTGGAAAATCTTATTAGTGTAATATGTTGTAGGCCCTGTGCTGATCAAGAACATTCAAAATCAAAATTTCATACTGAGACAAACCCATAAATTACCCAGTAAGGTGTGGAAACTTTCTTCTGAGAGACCTGCCTTGACATTAGAATATTCTCACTAGAGATAAACCTTGTTAAGGTGTTCTGCCATAGTACAGTTCCAATTGGGCATCAATCTGGAGAGAAGCCTTATGAATGTAAGCGATGTGGGAAGTCTTTTGCTTGGAAAAAGTAGGATATGAAGTATACCCTAAGGTGCTCATAGTGCAAAAACTGTCCTTAAGAACAGAGAAGGTAAACACCTTAAATGACTTTCAGAAATTGATAGGAGACATCCAATGGATGCGTCCAGTGTGAGGATTGACTACCTATCAGTTATAACCATTATGTGACATTTTAAGGGGAAACAGTACTTTAAACTCACCAAGCCAGCTTGTAGCTCAAGAGACTTTGAGAGAAGTTGAACTGTGTAGTTGAAAGTCACTCAAATATCCTTAGAAATATCAGTTTTTGTTACACAAGAGGCACCCACAGCAGTCCTTCATCAAGCAGACAGTGTGATAGAGGGGGTGAAACTCCGGGCACAACCAGGACAAACTCTCACTCTTTACCCAGTGCTTGTGGCTAGAATTTTATTAAAGGCCATTAAGTGAGCAGTACAAGTATCTGGGATAAAACCTGATAAGATTATACACCTTTTATAGTAAGGCACAAATTAATGTATGCTGTGACAACCATCCCAGAGTGGCATATTTTATTAGCCGCGGCTCCAAATTTTACACATGGGTCTCCATTAACGATAACCAGACTATTATATAATTGATGATGGATTCTAGAAGAAAAGGTTTCTGAAGTTCCTCTTAAAGGACCAACTCTCTTTACAGATGTATCCAAACATAATATTTGTACTATATATTCTCATGACTTAACTATAAAGAGAGTAGTCAGAACTCCTTTTCAGTCCACTCAGCAGTATGAATTGTATGCAGTCATTCAGCTAGCTCTTACTAATTATCTAGGAGATATAAATACAATATCTGATTCAGCTTATTCAGTAGATGTGGTATAGAGAATTGCCACAGCCCAAATACAATTTGTAGCCTCTCATATATATCACCTCTTTAAGGAACTTTAAGAGCAAGTGAGAAAACATCCAGGTAAGATTTATGTCTTGCATGTCCACTCTCATATGGACTTCCAGGTCGCATTTTGGATGGTAATTCAAAGGCAGATAGTCTTCTAACCATGTTGGCCAATACTCCTTTATTTCAGGCGGCTGAATCTCATTTAAATATCATCCAGGCTGCTCAAGCTTTGCACTTACAATTTGGATAACAAGAGAAGGTGGGAATATAGTAAAAACCTGTACAGTTGCTCGCTGTACTCACCACTGCCTCATTGGAAGAAGCAGCTCACGGGTTTGAGACCCATGAAATTTGGCAAATGGACACCACAATATAAATCTTTTGGTCGTCTGTCTTATCCATGTTGTGGTAGACACTTTTCCTGATTACCAAATGAAATACCAACAAAAAAAAACAGCCCAAGTAGTCACCGAATTCCTTATACAAGCATTTTAATCATGGGTGGGAAACAACAATAAAACAGACAATGGACCTGCATATACTTCAAACATTTTGCACATTTTTGTAAGCAAATTTTACGCCATTAGCATATTTTAATCCTCAAGTACGAAATAGGAGAGGAGAAACAGAGACATTAAGACCCTCCTCTAAAAAGAAAGAAAAGGGTTAAGGCACCAAAAGTCTCATTTAAATATTCAAATTTTCGAGCTTTTCTTAAAATTTGGAATAACAAGAGGAAGCTAAACATAGTAAAAACCTTTACAGTTTGCTTTCCTTTCTATGCTCCTCACTGCCTCTGGAAGAATTAGGTTTGGGGCCCAATGAAATTTGGCCAATGGATGGGCCCAAAAATCTTTTGGTGTCTGTCTTTTTATCCATGTTGGTGAACTTTTAGGTTAAAAATAACCCCAGCAAAAAACGATAGTCACTGAATTTTATACAACATTTGCAATCATGGGTGGCCACAACAATAAAACAGACAATGGACCTGCAATCTTCTAAACATTTGCACTTTTACTTTTTTAGCCATTAGCATAACTTTTAGTCCTCAAGTACAGAAAGTAGTTGAGAGGAGAAACAGAGACATGAAGACGCTCCTCCAAAAACAAAAGAAAGGGTTTAGGCAGCCCAAGAATCTCATTCTAAATATAATCAGTCTGCTCAAGCTTTATACTTACAGATAACAAGAGAGGAAAGTAGGAGCATAGTAACAACTTGTACAGCTTGCCTTCCTTTCTATGCTCCTACACTGCCTCCGTGGAAGAACCCTTGTGGTTTGAGACCCAATGAAATTTGGCAAATGGATGTGACCCATTATAAATCTTTTGGTCGTCTGTCTTTTATCCATGTTGTGGTAGACACTTTTTCAGGATTGCAAATGCAATACCAGCAGCAAAAGAAACAGCCCGAGTAGTCACTGAATTCCTTATACAAGCATTTGCAATCATGGGTGTGCCACAAGCAATGAAAACAGACAATCGACCTGTATATGCTTCTAAACATTTTGCACACTTTTGTGCACAGTATAAGATTTTACATGCCATTAGTATACCTTTTAATCCTCTGGGACAGATAGTAGTAGAGAGGAGAAACAGACATTAAGACGCTCCTCCAAAAACAAAAGAAAGGGTTCAGGCAATCCAAGAATCTCATTCTAAATATCAGGCTGCTCAAACTTTACACATACAATTTGGAATAACAAGAGAGGAAGGTAGGAGCATAGTAAAAACCTGTACAGCTTGCTTTCCTTTCTATGTTCCTGCACTGCCTCCATGGAAGAACACTCATGGTTTGAGACCCGATGAAATTTGGCAAATGGATGTGACCCATTATAAATCTTTTTGTTGTCTGTCTTTTATCCATGTTGTGGTAGACACTTTTTCATGCTTGCAAATGAAATACCAGCAGCAAAAGAAACAGCCGGAGTAGTCACTGAATTCCTTATACAAGCATTTGCAATCATGGGTGGGCCACAAGCAATAAAAACAGACAATGGACCTGCATATACTTCTAAACATTTTGCACACTTTTGTGCACAGTATAAGATTTTACATGCCATTAGCATACCTTTTAATCCTCAAGTACAGAAAGTAGTAGAGAGGAGAACCAGAGACATTAAATGTCGCTCCTCCAAAAACAAAAGAAAGGGTGAGCCACAGGCAACCCTAGAGAACTTCTAAATCTAGCTCTTTATACTATCAATTTCTTGATTTTTCACAAAGATTTACTGGCTCTGGCAGGCAGGTTTCATAACCCACCAGAAGGGCAGTGTCCATTGCCAGGGGCTCCACTATCTTTAGATAATTGCCAGGTGATGTCAAGAGACCTAGAAAGTGCTGAATTGAAGGGACCAGACAGGTAAACTGCTTGGGGGAGAGGGTTTGCTTGTATCTCCACAGATGGAGAAGGATTCAGATGGGTGCCAATGAGCCTTATTCACTTTGTCCATCAGAGAGAAATGAAAGGAAAGAGAAGACCCAAGAAACATCGGGTGGTTCCATTGCTAACTGTGCTCACTACTGAATGAGCATGGAAGTTATGGCGTTTGACTCATGGACATCAAAAATTCTAGGACTTCAAAACCCTCATGAATCATTGGATTCTCTGAGCCATAAGACTGTTGCAGGACTTCAAAATCTGCTGGAACCGTTGGATTTCCCCACCACATAAAAAGACTGTTTCAGGACTTCAAAAACTTGCGGGGATCATTGGATCCCCTTCCATGTGAAGCAATGGACAATAGATTGGTTTTGGATTATCTCTTGGCTGCTGAAGAAGGCGTATGTGTGACTGTTGTTTACATACCCTCCTTCTAGGACTTCTGGAAATCTCTTACAACACTCTGTTGATTCATATTATTATATTATATTTATTTATCACTACTTGCATGTGCAATTGATATTTGTTGCACCACATTGAGCCTGCACTTGTTGTTGGTAGTAACATCACTAATAGCCTGTGCATTATTGATATGTTCTTGTGTAATATCTCCCCTGCTGATGGGTTTGTGCATACCTGTTTCTAATAAAACCCTTCAGCCCAGAAAGTGTTAGCAATCCCCACTTCTCTTTGGTGTTTTTCTTCTCCCTGAGATGTCAGGGAGGGTATGATAATCTCCTTTTTAGTGCTTTTACCTCCCTTCCTGAGAAGTCAGGGAGAGCGTGATCCCCTCGTTTTGGTTCTCACCTCCCTGAGAATTCAGGGATGGTGTGGCTACCTGTGTCCTAAAACAAAAGAAAGCAGGAGATGTAGAGGACTGAAACTCCTGAGTGGATGCACTGAGGTCAGGAAAGCCAAGCACTTGAGGCTAACTACCAAGTGGATAATACTCTACAGGCATATGTTTGGAAAATGGTTCTTCCCACTATCCATTGCTGGCTCAATGATTGGTGTATACAGAGAATTATAGGAGGGACTGGGGGGAGGGGTGGAGTAAGATGAGCAAGAGTCACTTTGGCTGTGGGGGAGGAAAAAGGAAGGTTGCAGAGATCCTGTTTCTAATTCCTTCACTTCTACCCCTAAAAACCAAGAATAAAGACTAAGGACTTTTGCTTATCCTGACTCTGTCTGATTCTAAGGTATCCAGGGTGCTAACACAGTCAGCACAATAAACCTTAATAATGCACACAGTGTAGGAAAACTTTCTTTCACTCTGGGAAGCCACCTTCAAGGCTCAGCCCAGGCTCTTCCTCCTTCTATGCATGTGGCTTGAGCTTATTCGGATCCTCTGGGTGTTAGTACTTTCTCCAAAATGACGGATTTTCCCACTTTTCATTTGGGTCAGTAGTTCTTGTCCCCTTTCTCCCCCAGGGGGATGGGGGTGTCTTGCAGACAGCTTCAGGGTCTCCCCAGTGCTCAGCCATGTGCCCGACCCTCAGGCCAGACCAGCATTCACAAATGCTTACAGAGTGAACGCTTGAACAAACAACGCAGGGCTGGCCATCTGATTCAGACTTGGGGTGCTTGGTAAGTACCGGACTGGGGCATGTTGGAGTTTGAACCTTGAGAACCACTTCTAGCAGTTCCGGGGCAGCCACATGGTTCTTCTCTAGGACGGTCCTGGAATATGCACAAACATGTCTGATGTTGCAGGAATTGTTAACATTGGGAGATGTGGCTGTCACCTCCAAGGAGACCTCCAGTCTCCAAGGAGACCCCGGTCCCCTTCTCAGCAGGATCTGTGCAGGGATGTGATATGGGACAACCATTGGAACCTGGCCTGCCTGGATAAGCACAGATTCCCCTTATCTCCCGATCTTCAAGGACTGTGCTTTCTTCCTTGGTATGAATTATGGGCTTTCCTGAGTGTTTTTATTTCTTGTTTTGCCTGACAGTTATGAATCTTTATGGCCCTGTCGTTAGGGAAAAGACCTTTGTTTTGTACCTCTCTAAAGTGATTGTTTCTATGCTCCTGAGGTTGTACCTTCTTCACTCTCTGTTCCCTCAGAGATAACCTTTAATTATTATTATATTATTGTATTGTTGTAGGATGTAATAATATAATAATTATTAAAAATAGTAATCTAACCCTAGTATAGTTCTCTGAAGACATGAAAGGTTTCTATCCTGTTTAGCAGGATGTGTGTCAAATTAATTAATTTTCTTACCTGAGTACAACTCCAGTCTGTGACCCATTTCTCCATAGTTCCAAAGACTAGGAAGAGAGCATCTTATGGTCATACTCTTTGGAACTTCCTTCTTCACTTTTCCCAAGATGGAGAAGGGACATAGTAGATGGTTTAATAAATGTTTATTGCATTATATTAAAATTGAGATGGTTCCCTGAACCCACCTTTTTTCTGTTTCCAACAAACAGGACTTGTAATTTCCAAACCAGATATGGTATACCAATAGGAACAAGGTGTTGGAATCTTTACAAAGTGTTAAGCCATTGGAGTTGATTTAATCTTAGAAAGAGTTATTTTGGGCCAGAACTTGAACTAGGTACTAAGTACAACTGATGGAAATAATGCTTGTGTTCACACCTCTAGAGAGCTCATAAATACCTAAGTACTCAATGGAGTTCACAGTTTGGGAGATTCAGGGTCTAGAAAGGGATATCTCAATTCACACCTTCCTTAGGGCCAGAAAGCATGCTGGGAGATATCCCACAATCCCACTCTCGGAGTAGTAGCATAAATAGAGCATTCTGGGAGATACAGGAGGGTAATTGCTTCAGTTGGAGATTGAGAAGCCACGAGTCGGAGCTGGCTGGAGGCTTAAGAAAGCAGAGGCAGAAGCCAAGGAAAAAGCTGCAAGATCTCTTGAAGCCGGGCAGAGAGATAGGCCTCAACTAACCGGGCTAATTTGTAAGGAGAAATAAACACTTGCATTTTTACCAGCTGGGTGCAATTTTGGAGTAATTATTTATTTCAACTGACACTAAGGCTGCCTCCAAGAAAACCTTCACAACAAGGAATAAAACTTTGGATGCCAAAGGGAGATGTCTGAAGAAGCACCTGTCCATGTAAATGAGTGAAAACCAGATGGGGAAAAGGTACAGCATACAACATCATGAGTGGTCTTTAATAGGAATCACTTATAAAATGTGGATTCAGGAAACTGCCCTTGTATCCCTTCCCAGGAATGTGGGGAAGAGCTGCTTTTCTCTGGCACCAGATCCTTCCCATTCATCCTTCCCTTGTTATCCTGTTATATATTCATAATTCATAATTTATACTAACAGGAGTCCTTGTCAAATTTCTCTTTGCATTATTCTATAAAGCCTTTCCATGTTTTTTTTATGAGTATGTTTATAGAGCTAGCCTCCCCCCCAAATACTTATATACTAAGTAGTGCAATTGAGTCAGAGCATAATTATTTTGTCACTTTTACTGCATATTGCCAGACTGCTTGCTATTCAGTTTCTAGCATTCTGCCATAAATGAAGGACTGTACCTGTTTCTTCAACTCTGACAACATTAATTTTTTTTATTTTAATGATCTCTGCTGTATATTGGCATTGATCCTCAGCGTTGTTCCAATTCATGTCTCTAGTTACTTAATTTATTAGTAAGGTTTGAGTGATTTTTTATTAGTAAGGTTTGAGTGATTTTTCAATTGACTTTTAAATTTCTGTTTCTTTTTCCATTTGGATTTTTCTCTTTATATTCTTGGACCAGAGAGAAACTTTATGAATGTAATGACTATGAGAAGACTTTCTGCCTGACTACAGCTCTTAATTTGCATTGAAGAATTCATATTGGAGGAAAATCTTATTAGTGTAATGAATGTTGTAAGGCCTTGTGCCTGATCAAAGAACATACTCAAAATGAAAATTCATACTTGAGACAAACCTAAGTGTAATGAGTGTGGAGAGCTTTCCTTCACAAGAGAGACCTCACTTGACATTAGAATATTCTCACTAGAGATAAACCTTGGCAAGGTGTTCCGCCATAGTACAGTTCTGATCAGGCATCAATCTGGAGAGAAGCCTTACGAATGTAAGCAATGTGGGAAGTCTTTTGCTTGGAAAAAGTAGGATATGAAGTAAACCCTAAGGTGCTCACAGTGCAAAAACTGTCCTTAAGAACAGAGAAGGTAAACACCTTAAATGACTTTCAGAAATTGATAGGAGATATCCAATGGATGCGTCCAGTGTTAGGATTGACTACCTATCAGTTACAACCATTATGTGACATTTTAAGGGGAGACAGTGCTTTAAACTCACCACACCAGCTTACAAAATAAGTTCCAGAGGCTTTGACAGAAGTTGAACTGGCTTTATCCAGTGTGGTTGAAAGTCGCTCAAATATCCTTAGAAATATCAGTTTTTGATACACAAGAGGCACCCACAGCAGTCCTTCATCAAGCAGACAGTGTGATAGAGTGGGTGAACCTCCCGGCACAACCAGAACAAACTCTTACTCTTTACCCAGTGCTTGTGGCTAGAATTTTATTAAAGGCCATTAAGCGAGCAGTACAAGTATCTGGGATAAGACCTGACAAGATATACACCTTTTATACTAATGCACAAATTAATGTATGCTGTGAAACCATCCCAGAGTGGCAAATTTTATTAGCCACGGCTCCAAATTTTACACATGGGTCTCCATTAAAGATAACCAGACTATTACATAATTGACGATGGATTCTAGAAGAAAAGGTTTCTGAAGTTCCTCTTAAAGGACCAACTCTCTTTACAGATGTATCCAAACATAATATTTGTACTATATATTCTCATGACTTAACTATAAAGAGAGTAGTCAGAACTCCTTTTCAGTCCACTCAGCAGAATGAATTGTATGCAATCATTCTAGCTAGCTCTTACTTATTATCCAGGAGATATAAATATAATATCTGATTCAGCCTATTCAGTAGGTGTGGTACAAAGAATTGCCACAGTCCAAATACAATTTGTAGCCTGTAATATATACATCAGCGCTTTAAGGAACTTCAAGAGCAAATGAGAAGGCATCCAGGTAAGATTTATATCTTGCATGTCCACTCTCATAGGGGACTTCCAGGTCGTATTTGAGATGGTAATTCAAAGGCAGATAGCCTTCTAACCATGTTGGCCAATACTCCTTTATTTCAGGCAGCCCAAGAATCTCATTCTAAATATCATCAGGCTGCTCAAGCTTTACACTTACAATTTGGAATAACAAGAGAGGAAGCTAGGAGCATAGTAAAAACCTGCTCAGCTTGCCTTTATATGATCCTACACTGCCTCCAGGGAAGAACCCTCGTGGTTTGAGACCCAATGAAATTTGGCAAATGGATGTGACCCATTATAAATCTTTTGGTCGTCTGTCTTTTATCCATGTTGTGGTAGACACTTTTTCAGGATTGTAAAAGCAATACCAGCAGCAACAGAGACAGCCCAAGTCATCAGTGAATTCCTTATACAAGCATTTGCAATCACGGGTGTGCCACAAGCAATAAAAACAGACAATGGGCCTGCATATACTTCTAAACATTTTGCACACTTTTGTGCACAGTATAAGATTTTACACGCCATTAGCATAGTTTTTAATCCTCAAGTATAGAAAGTAGTAGAGAGGAGAAACAGAAACATTAAGACACTCCTCCAAAAAGAAAAGAAAGGGGGAGCCACAGGCAACCCTAGAGAACTTCTAAATCTAGCTCTTTATACTATTAATCTCTTGATTTTTGACAAAGATTTACTGGCTCTGGCAGGCAAATTTTATAACCCATTGGAAGGACAGTGTCCCATGGAAGAGGCTCAAGTATTGTTAGATAATTGCCAGATGATGTGGAGAGACCCAGAAAGTGGTGAATGGAAGGGACCAGATAGGTATACTGCTTGGGGGAGAGGGTTTGCTTGTATCTCCACAGATGAAGGATTCAGATGGGTGCCAATGAGCCTTATTCGCTTTGTCCATCAGAGAGAAATGAAAGGAAGGAGAAGACCCAAGAAACATAGGGTGGTTCCATTGCTGACTGTGCTCACCACTGAATGAGCATGGCAATTTTGGTGTTTGACTCATGGACATCAAAAATTGTAGGACTTCAAAACCCTCAGGAATCATAAGACTGTTGCAGGACTTCAAAAACTTGTGGGGTTCATTGGATCCCCTGACATGTGAAGCAATGGACAATAGATTGGTTTTGGACTATCTCTTGGCTGCTGAAGAAGGTGTATGTGTGACTGTTGTTTACATACCATCCTTCTAGGACTTCTGGAAATCTTTTACAACACTCTGTTGATTCATATTGTTTATTATATCACTACTTGCATGTACAATTGATATTCGTTGCACCACATTGAGCCTGCACTGGTTGTGGGAGAGTTATCACTAATAGCCTGTGAATTACTGATATGTGCTTGTGTAATACCTCCCATGCTTATGGGTTTGTGCATATCTGTTTCTAATAAAACCCTTCAGCCCAGAAACCTGTTAGCAATCCCCACTTCCCTTTGGTGTTTTTCATCTCCCTTCCTGAGATGTCAGGGAGAGTATGATGATCTCCTTTTCAGTGCTTTTACCTCCATTCCTGAGAAGTCAGGGGGAGTGTGATCACCTCACTTTGGGGTTCTCACCTCCCTGAGAAGTCAGGAATGGTGTGACTACCTGTGTTTTAAAACAAAAGAAAGCAGGAGATGTATAGGGCTGAAACTCTTGAGTTGATGCACTGAGGTCAAGACAGCCGACCACTTGAGGCTAACTATAAATTGGACAATATTCTATGGGCATATGCTTGGAAAATGGCCCTTCTCACTATCCTGTGCTAGCTCGATTATTGGTGTATACAGAGAATTGTAGGAATGACTAGGGGGTGGAGTAAGATGAGCAAGAGTCACTTTGGCTGTAAACCAGGAAAAAGGAAGTTTTCAGAGATCCTGCTTCCAACCCCTTCACTTCTACCCCTAAAAAAAGAATAAAGACTAAGGACTTTTGCTTATCCTGACTTTGGCTGATTCTAAGATATTCAGGGTGCTAACGTGGTCATCACAATAAACCTTAACAATGCACACAGTGTAGGAAAACCTTTCAGATTAAGGAACTTGTTTTATCCCAGAGAATTTACACCCGAGAGAAACCTTATGCATGCACACAGATTGTGGGAAGGCCTTATTTGAGAAAACAAACAAAAGACTTCTGCAACACCAATGGATTCATAGTGGAGAAAATCCTTATATATAGGTAGAATGTAGAATGTCCTTCCTGTGAAAGATGCATCTTCTTGTACATCACAGAGTTCATACTGGAGAGAAACCTCATCAGTTTAGTGAATGTGGAAAGGCTTTCTGCTTGAAGACAGCTCTTAAACTGTAAATCAAAGAGTTCACAGGAGAAAAACGTTATGAATTAATCAGGGAAATCCTTCATTCAGAGGACCCATCTTACTACAGAGAGTTCACAATGGAGAGGAGCTTTATTTATAAATGTGAAAAGTCACTTCACAGGAGCCCACATGTTACCAAACACCAGAAAGTTCATGCAATAGTTTTACAAATAATGAATAGGGTGGGGAAAGCTTTCCCTTAGGAGTATAGTTTTTATGTTTATACTAAAATGTTCATATTGGAGAGAAATCTTTTGAATGTGTAATGAATGTGGGAATTTGACATCTTCTAATACTAATAAAGTCTTCCAAAGATCATGAATTTCAGGAGGGTTTTAAGCATTGCACATGCTTAGCTACAATTAGTAAAACTCACAATAAAATGAAAACTCAGAAACCAATCCCAAATTTTCCTTAGTGGTTGCTCCATAGTGCTATTGTTTACTCAAGTCTTCAAGCACCTCTCTTCCCTACTTTGCATGCTTATTTCAGGTGCAAGTTATTCTCTTAACAATCTTGACAAATTCCCAAGTACTTCAACGATTTTGGTGAATCCCAAAAGTGCTTCCTCAATTTCTCTATAAATTCAGAATCACCATCTGTTCTCTTTCCCCTTTTTATCATATAGGAAGATGTTTTAACACTCAAAGTAGCAAGGGATCTCAGGAGTCACTATCTTTTTAAGGTTGAGGACATAGGTCCAAAAACTTATGTCTACTATTTTCAAAGACAAAAAAAAAAAAAAAAAATTCATGGCATTATAGGATGAAGGTTCAAATTCTTGTGTGTGTTTGTGTGTGTTGCAAGGCAATCAGGGTTAAGTGTCTTGCCTATGGTCATACAACTAGGAAGTGTCAAGTGTCTGAATGTGAATTTGAACTCATGTCCTCTTGACTCTGTGGTTGGTGATCTATCTACTATACCTCATAACTGCCCCAATTTTTTTAAAGGCAGTATAGGTGTCATTTATTCAAAAGAACATTTTAAAACCAAATTGTCAAAAGCTTCACAGAGTCTTGGAAGCCATTATCACAACTTTCTAAAAAGTCTCTTGACAAGCAGTGTCATTGTCCTATGACTGAAAATATTGAAGTACCCCTGAGCCAGCATCCCAGTGAGCAGACATGGCTGGTCTGCTTTCCCTCTAGTCAGAAATCAGTGAGTGGAACTTGAGGGCAAAGGAGGCCTGAGGCCCATCCCTTGATAGTTATGCCAGTTAAAGAATATTTTGATCAATCTTTGAGGTAGATGGTTTTTACATCGACTTTTCCAAGGTTACACAATAAGTGATGAGTCAGAGTTAAACCTTAGCTCCTCAAGTTTACTGTGATCAAATTTACTGTGACATGGTACTGGGAGGCAGCATGGAATAGTGGATAAGAATAAGAACTGACATTGATGGAGCCTGAAGAATTGAAAAAGCAATTCATAGCCTCACAACAACCCTGTGACGTCAGTCCAATAAGGATTATTGATTTACAAATGAAGCATGAATGGATTTTAGAACACGGGTGGTCGTGCCATCCCTGACTCCTCAGGTAGGTCAGAGCCCCCAAGTGGACGTGATTATACCCTCCCTGACTTCTCAGGAAGGGAGGTGAAAGTACTAAAAAGTAGTAGATGATCACGTCTGCCCTGACATCTCAGGAAAGGAGATGAAAAACACCAAAGAGAAGTGGGGGTTGGTAGCAGGGTTTCTGGGCTGAAGGGTCTTATTATGCACAAACCCATCAGCTTGGGAGCTATTACACAAGCACATAGCAGTAACGCAGAGGCTATTAGTGATGACCCTCCCCTCAGTCAGTGCATGCTCAATTTGGTGTAACAAACATGAATTGTACATGCAAGTAGCAGAATAGCAAACAATACTAATCAACATGGTATTGTAAAGATTGCCAAAAGTTACACATACGCCTTCTTCAGCAGCCAAAAGATAGTCCAAAACCAATCTACTGTCCATTGCTTCACATTTCAGGGAATCTAATGATCCCCCTAAGTTTTTGAAGTCCTGCAAAAGTCTTTTTATGTGTTAGGGAATTCAATGATTCCAGCAGATTTTGAAGTCCTGTAAAGTCTTATCATTTCTCAGATAATCCAATGATTCCTGAGGGTTTTCAAGTCTTATGTCTCAGAGAATCCAATGATTCCTGAGGGTTTTCAAGTCCTACAACAATCTTATGTCCCAGAAAATCCAATGATTCCTGAGGGTTTTCAAGTCCTACAACAATCTTAACATGTCTCAGAGAATCCAGTGATCCCTGAGGGTTTTGAAGTCCAACAATTTTCGATGTCCATGGGTCAAATGCCATAACTGACATGCTCTTTCAAGGGTGAGCCCAATCAGCAACAGAACCACCCGATATTTCTTGGGTCTTCTCTTTCTTTTCAAGGATCTGCTCCGTCTCTCTGTGATGGATAAGGTGAATACGGCTCGTTGGTACCCATCTGATTCCTTCTCCACCTGTAGAGATACAAGCAAATCCTCTCCCCCCAGCATTTAGCCTATCTGGTCCCTTCCATTCACCACTTTCTGGGTCTCTCCACATCACCCGGCGATTATCTAAAGATAGTGGAGCTGCTCGCACTGGACACTGCCTTTCGATAGGTTATAAAACCTGTCTGCCAGAGCCAGTGCATCTTTGTCAAAAATCAAGAAGTTAATAGTATAAAGAGTTAGATTTAGAAGTTCTCTAGGGTTACCTGTGGCTCCCCCTTTCTTTGGTTTTTGGAGGAGGGTCTTAATGTCTCTGTTGCTCCTCTCTACTATTGCCTGTCCTTGAGGATTAAAAGGTATGCTAGTCGTGTTTAGAATCTTACACTGTGCACAAAAGTGTGCAAAATGTTTGGAAGTATATGCAGGACCATTGTCTGTTTTTATTGTTTGTGGCACACCCATAAACAGCTTGGGCTGTTTCTTTTCCTGCTGGTATTGCAAAAGTGAATCCTGAAAAGGTGTCTACCACAATGTGGATAAAAGACAGACAACCAAAAGATTTATAATGGGTCACATCCATTTACCAGAATTCATTGGGTCTCAAACCACATGGATTCTTCCCTGGAGGCAGTGTAGTAGCGTGGAAAGGAAGGCAAGCTGTACAGGCTTTTACTATGCTCCTACCTTCCTCTCTTGTTATTCCAAATTGTAAACGTAAAGCTCAAGCAGTCTGATGATATTTAGAATGAGATGCCTAGGCTTCTTGGAATAAAGGAGTATTGACCAACATAGTTAGAAGGCTATCTGCCTTTGAATTACCATCAAAAATGGGACCTGAAAGTCCACTATGAGAGTGAACATGCAAGATATAAATCTTACCTGGATGCTTTCTCAGTTGCTCTTGAAGTTTATTAAAGAGCTGATATATATTAGAGGCTATAAATTGTATTTGGGCTGTGGCAGTTCTTTGTACCACACCTACTGAATAGACTGAATCAGATATTATATGTATATGTCCTGGATAATAAGCAAGAGCTAGCTAGAATGATTGCATACAATTCATTCTGCTGAGTGGATTTAAATGGAGTTCTGACTACTCTCTTTATAGTTAAGTCACAAGAGTATACACCACAAATATTACGTTTGGATGCATCTGTAAAGAGAATTTGTCCTTTAAGAGGAACTTTAGAAATCTTTTCTTCAAGAATCCATCGTAAATTATGTAATAGTTTGGTTATATTTAATGGAAACCTGTGTGTAAAATTTGGAGCCATGGCTAATAAAGTAAGAGCTAGCTAGAATGATTGCATACAAAATTATTGAATCATTTTCAAATCTTCTCAGCCCTTTATAAATTTGTTCAGTTAATTCGTAAATTAAATATAAAAAAATATGTTCATGTTATGTCTTGCATCCAATTCCCTCTCCATTGAGACTGCTACTCATTCAGCCCCTAATTATGTCTTGTAATATACTGTAGAAATCTCCTTATTGAACTCATGGCTTCCTGTTTTCCCCAACTTTCATCCCATTCCCCTAATCCATTTTTCACACTCTTATTTAAAAACATTCAGATAGCTGCCTATTTCTCAATATCCAAAGAAACATCCTGAATAATCTGGGTCCCAGAAAATTGATTACCTTAACATATTAAGCCTATCAGTTTGCTTCCTGTTTACTCTTCCAGGTTTATTGCATATTATTTGTGTCTTCCCTAATTAGATTGGAAGCTCTTTGAGGACAGATATTGTCTTTTTCCTTTTTTTTGACTCCACTCCACTTGTATCTCCAGTGCTTAGCACAATACCTGACATGCTTTTCTTGTTTTTTCAGTCATGTAACACTTTTGAGGAGTGCATAGATTGTAGCACACCAGGTCCTTCTAGCTTTGACCACCTTTTGAAGACTATACAAACTCATATTTGTTGCTTCTGTGACACTAAATATCCTTCTTCTTTTCTGCCATTTCGATTCTCCTTTTTCCTTGTAATGATCAGTAGCATCTATTTAAAACCATCAGCAAGAACATATATAATGGGACTAAACTAATTCCCAATAAGATCAGGAGTGAAACAAGGCTGCCCACTATCACCATTACTATTCAATATTGTATTAGAAATATTGGTGGGCAATAAGAGAAGAAAAAGAGATAAAAGACATTAGAGTAGGTCATAAGGAAACCAAATTTTCACTCTTTGCAGATGATGTGATGGTATATTTAGAAAACCCTAGAGAATCAACTAAAAAAACTACTAGAAACAATTCCCAACTTTAGCAAAGTTGCAGAATACAAAATAAATCCACATAAAGCATTCAG
Source organism: Sarcophilus harrisii (assembly GCF_902635505.1). Classification (NCBI taxonomy): domain Eukaryota; kingdom Metazoa; phylum Chordata; class Mammalia; order Dasyuromorphia; family Dasyuridae; genus Sarcophilus; species Sarcophilus harrisii. The sequence continues at coordinate 713,640,659 of NC_045426.1, read as the reverse complement.
CATTTTTATATATTACCAACAAAGTCCCACAACAAAAGATACAAAAAGAAATTCCATTCAAAATAACTTTTGATAATCAAATAATATATTTTGGAATCTATCTGCCAAAGGAAAAGTCAGGGATTGTACGAACATAGCTACAAACCAAATTCCACACAAATAAAGTCAGACCTAATCAGTTGGAAAAAATATCATGTGTTCATGGGTAGGCCAAGTGAATAGAATAAAAATGACAATACTACCTAAATTAATCTCCTTATTTAGTGCCATTCCAATCAAACTCCCAAGAAATTATTTTATTGATTTAGAAAAAATAACAACAAAATTCATCTGGCAGAACAAAGGTCAATTATTTCAAGGGAATTAATGAAAAATAATGCTAATGGCCCTCTTTGTAGTGGCTAGAAACTGGAAACTGAGTGGATGCCCATCAGTTGGAGAATGGCTGAATAAATTGTGGTATATGAATGTTATGGAATATTATTGTTCTGTAAGAAATGACCAACAGGATGGTTTCAGAAAGGTCTGAGAGAACTTACACGAACTGATGCTGAGGAAACGAAGCAGGACCAGGAGATCATTATATACTTTAACAACAATACTATATGATGATCAGTTCTGATGGACCTGGCCATCCTCAGCAATGAGATCAACCAAATCATTTCCAATGGAGCAGTAATAACTGAACAGCTACGCCCAGAGAAAGAACTCTGGTGATGACTAAAACCATTACATTGAATTCCCAATCCCTATATTTGCCCACCTGCATTTTTGATTTCCTTCACAAGCTAATTGTACAATATTTCAGAGTCTGATTCTTTTGTACAGCAAAATAACAGTTTGGTCATGTATCCTATTGTGTATCTAATTTATATTTTATATATTTAACATCTACTGGTCATCCTGCCATCTGGGGAGGGTGGGGAGTAAGAGGTGAAAATTGGAACAAGAGGTTTGGCAATTGTTAATGCTGTAAAGTTACTCATACATATAACCTGTAAATAAAAGGCTATTAAATAAAATAAATAAATAAATAAATAAAAAAGAAAAACAATGCTAATGAAGGTGGCTTACCTGTGCCCGATTTAAAACTATATTATGAAGCAACCATAATCAAAACATTTGGTACTGGCTAAGAAATAGAGTAGTTGATCAGTGGAATAGGTTAGGATCACAGGACAAAATAGTCAATAACTATTGCAATCCAGTGTCTGACAAATGCAAAGACCCCAGCTTTTGGGATAAGAACTCACTTTTTGATAAAAACTTTGATAAAAACTGCTGGGAAATTTGGAATCTAGTATGGAAGAAATTAGGTCTTAAACCACACCTTACATAGCATACCAAGATAAGATCTAAATGGGTTCATGATTTAGACATAAGGAGTGATATTATAAGCAAATTAGAAAACCATAGGATAGTTTACCTCTCAGATCTGTGAAGGAAGGAATTTGTGTCTAAAGAAGAATGGGAACTCACAACTGAACACTAGATAGATAATTTTGATTATATTAAGTTAAAAATTTTCTGTACAAAAAAAAAAAAAACTAATGCAGAAGGGATTAGAAGAGAAGCAATAAATTGGGAAATCATTTTTAGATTTAAGGGTTCTGATAAAGGCCTTATTTCTAAAATATATAGGGAATTGGCTCAAATTTATAAGAATTCAAGCCATTCTCCAATTAATAAATGGTCAAAAGATATGAACAATTTTCAGATGAGGAAATTAAAACTATTCCTAATTATATGAGAAAATGCTCTAAATCACTATTGATCAGAGAAATGCAAATTAAGACAACTCTGAGAGACGACTACACACCTCTCAGATTGGCTAAGATGACAGGAAAAGACAAAGACAAATGTTAGAAGGGATGTGGAAAAACTGGCGGATTTCTAATACATTATTGGTGGAGTTGTGAACTGATACAGCCATTTTGGAGAGCAATTTGGAACTATGTTCAAAAAGTTATCAATTTCTGTTATGCCTATATCCCAAAGAGATCTTAAAGGAAGGAAAGTGACTCACATGTCCAAACATGTTTGTGGCAGCCCTTATCATAGGGGCAAGAATCTGGAAACTGAGTAGATAGAGGCCCATCAGTTGCGGAATGGCTGAATAAGTTATGGTATATGAATCTTATGGAATATTATTTTCTGTAAGAAATGATCAGCAGGATGATTTCCGGGAGGCCTAGAGAGACTTACATGGACTGATGCTAAGTGAAATGGGCAGAACCAGGAGATCATTGTACACTGTAATGGGCCAGAACTCTGAAACCAGGATACTTACAAGGTGTTAACTGAATGGAGTCAATAAAATAAGACAATGGTTATCTAGTTTTGCATGGTGATAAATAGTTCTCTAGTTCAGTATGATTGAATTAATCTTACAACAAAAAATGGTTCCCTAGTGATGTAATGATTGACTTATACTCAGTATGATGAATGGACTTAATTGTAATAGAGTACTTAAGAGGCCAGAGGCAGACCTAGAGGGGGACTGAAACAGACTCAGAGAAGACAGAGCTCAAGCTCTCAGAGCCAAGGGGAGACATTCATTCCATCTCACACCATCATGGTGGCTCTCTTCCTTTGCTTCTCCACTGAAACCAAGGTTCTGAGGGACTGGCACAGGCTTGGGGAAGATAGAGGACTGGAGGCTGGAGCACAAGCTCCAGGACTCAGGAAGACTTCAAAACAGAGGCCTTTGTGGTGGTCCTCCTTCTTCCCCCACAGAAACCAAGACACATTTCAGAGAACCTCCACAAAGCTGGCCTGGGCCCCAGGCAAGCATACAAGACATTGAAAGAGATAATAAAGAATTTGGACTTTATCTCTGGCTATTGTCATGGTGATTATTCTGCTGAAATGAAGGCTGGTCCAGAGGCCTCCAGAAAACTAACCAGAACATTACAGTACAAAGCAAAATGAAAATTATACAATGATCAATTCTGATGAAAGTGACTCTTTCCAACAATGTGATGACTGATGCCAGTCCCAATGATCTTGTGATGAAGAGAGCCATTTACAGCCAGAAAGAGGATTGTGGGAACTGAGCATGGACCACAGCATAACATTCTCACTTCTTTTGTTGTTCGCTTCCTTTTTGTTTTCTTGTTCATTCACTTTATTTTTTTATTTGATTTGTCCAAAATGATAGAGCTTTACCAGACAGTAGATGTCCTCACGGGAGCACATGTGACTGGAGAATAATGGAGCAGAAGTCCTAGAAGCAAACCTTTGTCTGAAAATGACTCAAGGTTTAAAAAGACTATTACAAGGTCACACACACACCTCAAGTCTGTCCTCCCCTGCACCATTCTATCCTTTGTCCTGTGCACATACACTCCCTTATGGGACCGATGAGCAACAAGCTGGCTTGTTGCCTTCCAGCTGTCGGATCCCTGAGGTTTGGTTAAAGCGGGGTGGGTGGGCTGGGGGTAAGGAGTGATGGAATATTCATGACTTCTTTCTCTGCTTCTAAAGATTGGGACTATGAATATTTCTATCTGAAAAACCCAGCCCAAAGATCTCTACCCCTTTTGTCCTCTGACACAACCCCCAACATGATGCAACTTCTTATCACCAAACACTTGGACTATTGTAAGAGTTGTTGAAAAAGAATGCTTCCTTTAGAATCAAACAATACTACAAATAACTACAGCCATGAAATTAAAAGATGTTTGCTCATTGGAAGGAAAGTTATAGTTATACTTTGATGTTTGAAAAGCCATGGCTTTGATAATATAGAACTTTGTTGTCAAGATGAAATTCATATTTTTAATAATCTGTCCAGATTTGTCATAACTTTCCTTGCCACTACAAAAAGGGCTGCTACAAATATTTTGCACAAATGAATTCTTTTTCTTTTTATATGATCTTTTTGGGGATTGAAGCCCAGGAGAAGTACTGCTGAATCAAAGGTTTTGCACGGTTTGATATCCCTTTGGGCATAGTTTCACATTGTTCTCCAGAATGGTTGGATCAGTTCACAACTCCATCAACAATGTATTAGTGTCCCAAATTTACCACATGCCCTTCAACATTCATCATTATTTTTTCCTGTCATCTTAGCCAATCTGAGAGGCATGTAATGATACCTTAGAGTTGTCTTAATTTGCATTTTTCTGATCAGTAGTGATTTAGAGCATTTATTCAGGACTAAAAATGGTTTTAATTTCTTCATCTGAAAATAATCTGTTCCTATCTTTTGACAATTTATCAATCAGAGAATGGCTTGTATTCTTATAAATTTGAGTCAATTTTCTATATATTTTAGAAATGATTCTTTTATTAGAATCCTTGGATGTATTTTTTTTTTTTTTTTTTTGCTGTTTCCTTTTTAATTTTGTCTGTTTTTTTGTTTGTTTGTTTTGTTTTTTATTTAATAGCCTTTTATTTACAGGTTATATGTATGGGTAACTTTACAGCATTGACAATTGCCAAACCTCTTGTTCCAATTTTTCCCCCTCTTTCCCCCCACCCCTCCCCCAGATGGCAGGATGACCAGTAGATGTTAAATATATTAAAATATAAATTAGATACACAATAAGTATACATGTCCAAACCATTATTTTGCTGTACAAAAAGAATCGGACTCTGAAATATTGTATAATTAGCCTGTGAAGGAAATCCAAAATGCAGGTGGGCAAAAATATAGGAATTGGGAATTCAATGTAATGGTTTTTAGTCATCTCCCAGAGTTCTTTTGCTGGGCGTAACTGGTTCAATTTATTACTGCTCCATTGGAAATGATTTGGTTGATCTCATTGCTGAGGATGGCCAAGTCCATCAGAATTGGTCATCATATAGTATTGTTGTTGAAGTATATAATGATCTCCTGGTCCTGCTCATTTCACTCAGCATCAGTAAGTCTCTCCAGGCCTTTCTGAAGTTATCCTGTTGGTCATTTCTTACAGAACAATAATATTCCATAACATTCATATACCACAGTTTATTCAGCCATTCTCCAACTGATGGGCATCCACTCAGTTTCCAGTTTCTAGCCACTACAAAGAGGGCTGCCACAAACATTCGTGCACATACAGGTCCCTTTCCCTTCTTTATGATCTCTTTGGGATATAAGCCCTTGTCTGTTTTTTTTTTTTTTTTTTACAAAAACTTTTGAACTTAATATAACCAAAATGATATATTTTGCATTCTATTATGTGCTCTAGTTCTTCTTTGGCCACAAATTTCTTCCTTGTCCAAAAATCTAAGAGGTAGACACTCCTTTGTTCTTCTAATTTCCTTATAGTATCACTCTTTATCTCTGAATCATGAACCCATTTTGATCTTATCTTGGTATAGGTTGTTAGTATAGATCAATTCTTCTTTCCTGCCATACTATTTTTCAATTTTTCTAGCAATTTTTGGCAAAGAGTGAATTCTTATCCCAGAAGCTGATTTCTTTGAATTTATGAAACATTAGGTTATTATAATCATTGACTATTGTGTCTTGTGAACCAAACCTATTCAACTGATTTACTACCCTATTTCTATTTTTTAATCTTTAAACTTTTCTGTCTTTATTTCTTCCTCTATGTTTCTTTTTAAAAATTTAAACAGAAACAATTTTTCAACATTGACCCTTGCAAATACTTCTGTTTCAACTTTTCCCTTTCTTCCTTCTACTCCTTTTCCTAGATGGAGCAATCTCAAACATGTTAAACATTACTACTCTATTTCTAAGCCAGTAGCAAATGGTATTCATGATGGCTGCTTTACAATATAGTTTTAGGTATGGTACAGCTGGGTCACCTTCATTTGCAATTTTTTCTTTAAATTCCAAGAGGAATTACTTTTCACATTCTAAAGAGTGATGGACCCAATATTTGGAGACATGAACTCTGTGTTGATGGATTCATACTCTTTGCGAAAACTCTAAGAGGATAAGGAAAGTATTGGATCAGCCAGGAGGAAATGGCCTAGATTTTCAATGGACAGTTCCTCCATCTGCATAGGTCAAGTGCTCATACTTCTTTGTTCCCCCTACTGGAAATGTTGTAATAAACAACTCACACAATTATTTTTAATAAAGTGATATTAACTGAGGTGATATCACACACACAGAAGTTGAAAATATTTCACTCTCTAGAATCTTTCCCCCTCTATAACTGCCTACAAAAGATAGAATGGACTCCACCTGAACATACTGCATCCAATGTGTCTATGGAATAATTTTGGTTCTAAAAGATGTATGGTTTACAAGATTAGGATGGATGTGGTCCTGTAACCAGCAGGTGACGCTGAGAGACTGTACCTTTGTAGGCAGTGGGTACATGAATAGCTGGTGATCTCAGCTGTGATCAGCCCACCCCGGTGTGTCTATGGCTATCCTAACCCCTGGGATCACTCAAATGTGACATCTCACCTGGACTAGGCCAAGGTATCTCAAGACCTTGTCCCTACCAACAGAAAGACACCCTTGTCCCAAAAAAGGCCTAGAGTTTCGACTTAGGGGTGGTTAAGGAAGCACAGGATCAGGCACAGAATTGTACCAAGACCCCTCACCTTCTCTCAGATCCCCTCACAGGATATCAGGGAAATGGTAAGAGGGAGCTAAAAAAAATCAGGCTCTGTGTGCTCTTTAGAGAGCAGAGTTCTTGGGACTCCCTGAACCATAGCCTGGTCTCTTATCTGACTCTCACTGCTCACTGTCTGCTCAGGTCAGGACTAGTCACAAGAACCCCTTTTTTGCTTCCACCTTTCCCTTGCTTCCTCTGTGGATCTCAAAGCAGTTTGTAAACATCCTCCATGTGCAGGGCTTATAATCAATTTCATTTCTCCAGGTTCTCTCTTCCAGGTTTCTTCTCTTCTTAAATGTGTTGACTCAACTTCCCTCAGTCTCTGTATGTCTTGAAACCACAGCCTGGTTCACCTGTCCCACAAGCAGTGGGTACACATATTTTAATGCTGATTGGTACCAGCAGAGGCCAGGAAAGGTGCCCCAGTATATCAAGTCAAAAATGATGGAAATGAAATCAGCTAAGTGTGATTGGATCCTGATGACTTTTCTGGCTCTAAATGTGGGGACAAAGAATATTTGTCCATCTGCAACTATTACAAAAGTCAATAGTCACTTTCTGAGTTGTTGAAAAAGAATATTGGCCCACAAGTAGATTTTATGGGGAAAATTTAACCCCCGGCACATGACAGGAATTTATGGCAGGGCATGGCTGTCTGAGACTGCTCCTCTGCACTTATAAATGCAAATGTGGAAAAGCATTTACAGCAAGGGGAGGTCTTACCATACATCAGAGAATCCACACTGGAAACGAACATTATGAATGTAACCAGTGTGGAAAAGTTTTTAAACAAAGTGTAAGCCTTACTGCAAGGATCTGAGAATCCATACTGGAGAGAAACCTTATAAATGCAACCAGTATTGAAAGAGTTTTTAATAAAAATCTGATTTATTTTTGCCAGATCTCTGATGAAATGTAAAGGCATTAAAATAAGGAGGAATATGAATTAGGGAGAGGACATTGGGAGATGATGTGCTGCTGATCCTTTCCATACTTAGCCTTCTCTTTCTGTAACCCTATAAGGTGGGTAAGGAGGAAAAAATAAACATTGCCTAGGGAGAGCAGAGAGCTTCTGATGCATATTGTATCCTTCTTTTTTTCCACCAGGTCATGTACTTGAAAGGCATCCTGATGGAATAGTATTTGGAGTCAAATGACATGGGTTGAAATTCAGGTTCTGTACTTCTGTTGGCCTTGGGGAAGTCATTTAACTTTAATCATGCATTCAGGTTAGGGTTCAGGTCTCTTCTAGCTCTAAAGCATATGAGAAGGCAAAGAGGAGCTTGAAGATGAACCCTACTATTCATTTCACGTATTGCTGGTCCTCAGCTTCAGATTAGGGCTAGTAATTCAAGTGACTTCACTAAGCTTTATGGGTATGACTGGCAGTTTAGAGCCTCTGCAAGATGAGGAATTCTCCACCTAAATCTTTCTTGAATTAGGAAATGTACACATCAGTCTTAAATAAATGACTCTGTGCAGCAGTGAAATATATTTTTTGCCTAAATTAATATGGCAAGAAACCTGTTTCCTTAAAAAGAATGAAAAGTTTCAACTCTGAAGTTTAAACTTATATCCATCAAATTAGTAGAGATGAGCCCAAAAGTTGGAAGCAGTGTTGGAGAACTGTAGAATTAAAGGCACAGCAATACAATGTATGTAGCTATCAATTGGTCCAATTGTTCTGAAAAGCCATTTGGTATTAGGATTCATTAAAAGATTATCAAATGTTCATACTTACTGACACAGTGATCCTGCCTTAAGGCAAAAAGTCTAAGGAAGTGAGGGAAAGGTTCTAATCACACTAAAGTATTCCTTGCAGTGACTTTTTTATTTTAGTTTGTTCTTTTGATAGCTATTGTGTCCTGCTTTCTAGAGTCCCCAAGTTGGAGTGACAAAATTGTGCTTTCTAGAGCTCCCATGCTGGGGTGTTGTGTGCTTTCTAGAGCATCTTAGTGGAGGAGTGATGAGGCGAGACTCATGTGAATGGTTAAAATATGGAGTCTGTTTATTCCAAGGTCTTCTCCCTTTGTATACCCTAATGCGCATGTGCTAAGTATATACTGTGCACATGGGACCACATGAACAACTTGCTATTGCATGTAGTTTGCTACCTGATATCACTCTTTGCCACCTGATAGCACTCTGCTTCAATCACAACAAAGGTTGTCACCACTCCTTCTCAGGAAGGCCCAGAGCCCTTAGGGGAGATGGGGAGCAGATCCAGACACTGTCAGCAGGTTCCCTCTGGCTGAAGGATCTTATACCTTATCCAGAGTTCTCCCACTATCTGTAGCCCACTACAGATAGCCAAAACATATGTAGGTGTTAAAATTTAAAAAAAAAAAAAAATAGATGCTCTTTAGATGGAGAATGTTTAAACAAATTGTGATAATAAACATTTTGGAGTATTTTGCCAAGAGACTGAGTGGACAGGAAGAATCCAGAGAAACATAGGGATATGTAAATAAATGGAGAGCAAAACCATGAGAAACTATATATATATATATATATATATATATATATATATATATATTTTTTTTTTTTTTTTCCAAACTGTATCCCTGGATAATTTTTCAACATTGACCCTTACAAAACCTTGTGTTCTAAATTTTCCCCTCCTTCCAATGTACCCCCTCCCCAGATGGCAGGTGATCTAATACATGTTAAACATGATAAAATATATGTTAAAATGTATAGGACTGCTTGCCATCTGGAGGAGGGGGTGGAGGGAGGGAGGGGTAAAAGTCGGAACAGAAATGAGTCCAAGAGACAATGTAAAAAATTACCCAGGCATGGGTTCTGTCAATAAAAAGGTATAATTATTTAATATATATATATATATATGTTAAATTCAATATATGTATACATATTGATATAATAATCTTGCACAAGAAACAGATCAAAAAGGAAAAAACAAGAGAAAGAAAACAAAATGCAAGCAAATAATAACAAAAGAGTGAAAATGCTATATTGTGATCCACACTCACTTCTCACAGTCCTCTCTCTGGATGTAGATGGCTCCATGAGAAATGCATTGATTTCTCAAATACTCAGAAAGCTTGATCAGTGACCTTTTCAATTGAAATTCCAACAATGTAATTGAATGTCTGTATCCATTCTGTAATTCTTGCCTAGATTTCCCATAAATTCCCAGAGGATCCATCCAATATGATGGAGTCCTTTACTTTCTTCTACTATCTGAAGGGCACTTGCTCTTGTTCTTCCTTACATATGACCAGTTCATCTTGTCCTACAATGTCTTCATGTGAAGTTTGAGCATTGTCAATTATCCCAACAGAGAACACCAAGAAATTTCAGAAAATGCTTTGATCAGCCATCATGACTGTCTTGACAAATGGAGAGAGGCAAATGCCAAAAATGATACCAGGTAGGTAATAAATTAGCTTGTAAAATCTTTTAATCTTATGATCTATTTGTGTTGAAAAAAGGAAAACACAACTCTGGGATCCTCCAATCTGTCCTTTTCTGTAATGGGCTGAAGCTCGAGTTGATGCATTGAGATCCCAAGCACGTGAGACTAAATAGTAATTGGACCATGCTCTATTAATATATATGCTTGGAGAAAGAATGGCCCCGCCCACTCTTTGTGCAAGTCCTGATGTGTTGTATAGGAAATGAAGATTTTGGTGAGTGGAGGCAGAGGGGTGGAGAGAAGGGTGGAGAGAGACTGCTGGCTGGCTTCTGGTCTGGCTGGTTTCTTGACTCAGCTGCACACATTGCGATCGTGAACCCCCCCTTCACCTCTGATCCTTCTTCACCTCTACTGAGAATAAAGATTGAAGATTTTCCCTTAACCTGAATTCCTGACTTCAACTGATTTTAAAATAAACGGTCATCACACTTTTCTATAGGTTTACATATTAGGCAGAAATGGGGGCCATCACCAGTTGTCTTGGTCTATCTTTGCCACTGGCCTCAGATTACTCTGAAGTGAGGCTGACTTTGCACAAGTCTGTCCCCAGGTGGGAGCCCCACCTGGCTGTGTCCAATAAGAAATCCAAGCTACGTCAAACTCCTGAGATTAAATTTCTGCTCTAACATTGTCCATGCCCCATGCACGCCATCTTTGTTGAACTCCATGGTTAGCCCATCACTGCATTCTATCTCCTGGTGTCTTTCTCACCACCCCACCCCCATCCCTGGTGGAGTCTTTCTTCTCATCTGCCACCATACGTTGTGAGGGTTCTTCTCCTTGGAGCTAATTGCCCCCTTTAGGGGTTAAACCCCTCTATGTATTCAGCCTGCCAATCAGTGGAGTACTCCTGCTTCATAACAGACTTGGGTCCTGACCTTTAGTGGATTCTGCCAAATTCCTTTCCTTGGCATATTTGAGGTGTGAGAAGTGAGGGGTGAAAGATACCTGCAGAGGGCTGAAACTCTGAGTTGATGCACTGAGGTCCGGACAACTGAGCACTTAAGGCTAATTACCAATTGGACAATACTCTATAAGCATATACTTGTAAAATGGCCCTTCCCACTATCCTGTGCTGGCTCTATAATTGGTGTATACAGAGAATTGTAAGAGGGACTAGAGGGTGGAGTAAGACTAGCCAGGGTCACTCTCTGGACAGATGAAGAAGGAAGATCATAGAGATTCTGCTTCCATCCAATTCAATCCTACCTCTAAAGACCAAGAATAAAGACTAAGGACTTTTGCTTATCCTGACTCTGGCTGATTCTAAGGTATCCAGAGTCCTGAGGCAGTCACCACATTTGGTGCCCAATGTGTGGACCAAGGATCCTAATGTCATTGAAGAAGTCTCTGGTGACCAGGAAATAGGGTATTTTAATAGCCAAATAGGGGACTTACTTTGGTAAGGGTTAAACTAGTAACCTTTTTTAGCTGAAATGGGGCAGATATTGGGAAAATATTTCCCTCCCCAGCCCAAGTCCCCAGCCCCATACCCACCCCCGCACTGAGGGGGTGCTATAGAAAGCATCCTTAAGTTGATCAAGGGACAAGGCTTAATTATAACTTGGTTGCAGATCACTAGATTCTTGCATACATTAGAATGCATGTCCCCTTGGTTCTTAAAGGAAGAAGAGATTGGGCTAGATAGTTGGAAGCTGATAGAAGAGCAACTAGGTGAACACTACGATGGTAAAAGTCCTCATTCAATTTCCAAGGAAATATTCTATATATACACAACATAATACAATTGGCCTTAAAGAATCCTGCAAGTTATAGAAAAAAGAAAAATTCTAAGAACAGCCAGATGAGGAAGTGTGAGGAAAATGAGGAAGACAATGAACAGACTAATGGCTATATCACCGGAGGGCATGGGGAGTTAAGTGAGGATGAAGGGTGTGGTGATTGTTATTCTCACAAGGCAGCTTCAACCCCGACTAAACTGGAACTGGTTCTTAACACACACCCATCAACTCCACCTTCCAGGAGGAAGGGAGGAGGAGTAGTGGGAAGGACAGTGACACCACCAGCACCTGCCCTCTAGAAATCACTTCCTCCTATGACTAGGTTGCAAAAGGCAGTACTTAAAGCCACAGAAGAAGGGCGTAATTTAGGTGATTTGAAACTGGAAATGTAACCTGTGATTCAACAGTTTAACTCTTCAGGTCAAGAAAGTAGAAGATACACTCCTTTTGATATAGAAATCCTCAAAGACCTGAAAAAGTTGCACTCTTTATGGAGCTACATCAACTTATGTTAAGATGTTATTACAGAATTTGGCATATGAAGTCTTAATCCCTAGGGACTGGAAATCTATAGCGAGGGTATGCCTAGAACCTGGACAAAACTACTTGTGGCTTTCTGAATATAGTGAGCTCTGTAGGATACAAGCCCAACAAAATAGTCATCGTGGAGTTAATTCTCCAATCACCTATGACCAACTAACAGGGGTAGGTTCTTATGCAGAAATTTCAGTACAGATTAATTACCTCTTAGCAGTATATGAACAAATTGCTTCTGCTGCTATCAAAGCATGGGGTTCCCTCCCCAATGAAAATAACAAGGGTGAAGCCTTCACAAAAATAACACAAGGGCCAAATGAACTCTTTGCTGATTTTGTGGGACATTTGCAGACAGCTGTCATATGAACTAATAGTGAAAATGCAGTAATAGTCATTATGATAAGACAACTTGCTAAAGAAAATGCTAATAAAATTTGTAGAATTATACTAGGACTTCTCAAGAATGCTCCTTTAGAGGAGATCATAAGATGCTGTGCCACAGTGGCCACAAATGCCTTTTATAGCCAGGCTATGATGCAGACTCCCCAGGATCCGAACATGGAAGACAGGGTCCCCTTTGGCAAGGGACTTCCAGAGAGACTCATCAATGCTTTAAATGTGGTAAAGTAGGGCATCTGAAAGCTCAATGTTGCCATAAAGACAGAGTGAGAAAACAGGGTGGGAGAACAAGACCCAATGGCCTGTGTCCAAAATGCAACAGAGGCTTCCAGTGGACATCAGAATGTAGATTGGTTCAGGAAAACGGGATGAGGGGAGTAGCTCCAGGGCCCAAGACAAAAAATACTTGGGGCATGATGGCAGCTGATGTTACACCCAAAAAGTTTTTTTTAAAGGCAATTAAATATATATATGTATATATATATATATATATATATATATATATATGTGTGTGTGTGTGTGTGTGTGTGTGTGTGTGTGTGTGTGTGTGTGATAAATGCTAATCCCTTCCTTCACAGATGATAATATAAGTTAAATAATAATCAATTCAGACAGCACCGAAAAAGGTAGTTTTAAATGGAAACTGAAATAGTGAAATGTTAAATATGTCAGTCAAGGGACAGACTGTAGAAACAGGAACAGCTTCAAAGACAATCGTAAAAGTGAGTCAATATTCCAAGATTTCTGGCATACAGCTAAAGCAGGCACCAAAAGGATAAATTATTGCTCAAAAACCATATACTAATATAAAAAATAATAGAATATCATTTATTAAATACATCAATACATTCGATACATCAACTACATTTTTGAAATACAATACATTAGAAACTAGACTAAAGAAGTTATAAAAACCAAATCAAATTCTGAGGGAAGATCATGGTACTCCATCCCCTCTTCTTTACAAGTATGGTGGACTCAGTGTGAAACAATACATTAAATGTCAGATTTTTTATGTATTGCATTTGGAGGGGATGAAAAAGGCCCAGGTTGAGAAGTGCCAGTGGCATATTAACCAAAAAGAGCCACAATGAATTATTTTAGGAAGAATAGGTTTTTCTCCTACTGAGTTGTCAGAATCATATGAATTCTCTGGTGACAGTGAGGGCAGGTGGTTCCTGTCTGAAATCTCTCTATTTCAACAAATTCTATTTCTCTTTAGTATGAATTTTCTGATGAGTAATAAGGCTAGACCCCCTAGTAAAGCCTTTCCCACATACATTACATATAAAGGTTTTCTCTCCAGGGTGAGTTCTCTGATGTACAGTAAGGGCTCCTCGACAGCTGAAGGCTTTTCCACATTCATTACATACAAAAGGTTTCTCTCCAGTGTGAGTCCTCTGATGTACAATAAGAGCTCCTCGATGGATGAAGGCTTTTCCACACTCATTACATACCAAGGGTTTGTCTCCAGTATGAATTTTCTGATGAGTAATAAGGATAGACCTTCTACTAAAGCCTTTCCCACACTCATTACATACAGAGAGTTTATCTCCAGTGTGAACTCTCTGATGAATAGTGAGATTGTTCTTCTCCCTATAACTTTTCCCACATTCATTACATACAAAAGGTTTCTCTCCAGCGTGAGTTCTCTGATGTACAGTAAGGCCGTCTCGACGGCTGAAGGCTTTTCCACATTCATTACATACAAAGGGTTTGTCTCCAGTATGAATTTTCTGATGAGTAATAAGAATAGACCTTCTACTAAAGCCTTTCCCACACTCATTACATACAAAGGGTTTCTCTCCAGTGTGAGTTCTCTGATGTACAATAAGGCCTTCTTTATGGGTGAAGGCTTTCCCACACTCATTACATATAAAGGGTTTCTCTCCAGTGTGAATTCTCTGATGTACAGTAAGATTTCCTCGACGGCTGAAGGCTTTTCCGCATTCATTACATAGAAAGGGTTTTTCTCCTGTATGAATTCTCTGATGAACGGTGAGATCGTTTCTCTGACTAAAACCTTTCCCACATTCCTTACACACAAAGGGTTTCTCTCCAGTGTGGGTTCTCTGATGTACAGTAAGTAAATCTTGATGGGACCCACTGGAGTCTCTGCTCTTGGGACTCAAGGCTGCTTCTTGCTTCTCCAACACAGAGATCAGATCCAGACTAGAAACAGGAATCCCCACGGAGTGCAGGTCCTGGTAGTTGTCCAGCATCACGTTCCTGTGCAGGGCCCTCTGGGCAGGCTCCAAGACCCTCCACTCCTCACAGGTGAAGTCCACAGCCACATCCTGGAAGGTCACTGGTTCCTGAATGGGGGACATGGGAAAACCAGAAGTCACACTCTCCTTGGGCTCCATCTGCTGCCTGGGGATGGGCAGAGTCTTCACAGGTCTTGGGGACTTCTCCACTGAGCTCAACATTCCTGTCAGTTGAGCTGCTGAGAATAGGGCTTAATGTACAGAGCCTCACTTCTAGGACCTCACTTGGGTGCCAAATACAGGGTGCTTTCTAGAGCCCCCAAATTCGGGTGACAAAATATACTACGCTTTCTAGAGGCCTACGTCAGATGCTAAAGTGTAGTGTCCTGGCTAGCTCTCTGGAGGATCTTGGGACCAGCCTTGGTCTTAGTAGAGGAGTGAAGGAGGCAGGAGAGCCATCACGGTGGTCCAAGATGAAGTGTCTCTTTCCAGTCTTCCCAGCCCTTAAATACCTCAGCATGATTACATCAGCCCAGCACAGTGAGCAAGTGTTAACTCTGGTAGCAGGATATCCCACAGCACACTGTGTTAACACCTGTGGTAAGTATAAGCACCTGCTGTTGATGTGTAAATAGAACACAGGTGGTCACTCCCTCATTGACTTGTCAGGGAAGGTGAGAACACCAGAGGGAGGTGGGAAGCCAAAGCAGACCTTGTCAGCAGGTTCCCTCTGGGCTTACCCAGAGTTCCCCCACTACCTGAGGCCCTCCGCAAATGAACACAAATATAAGTGCCAGAGCTACCAGCAACTGCCAACTACCTGACCTCCCACTGGGGCCGCTGAGCCCGGGAGGAACAGCATCCCCGGGCCCGGCTCCTTGCAGCCCAAACCTCCCCAGTGGGGGCAGGGCAGCGGCCTGTGGGGAGGGGTCAGCCACAGCCACTGAAGCCCCGGGACAATGGGGAGTCCCACGACATGGCTCAGCCCCATCCCCTAAGAGAGGCTGACGGCACCTTGGCCTCTGGCCCTTCCACCTGCTGGGACCCCGAGGTGCGCGGTCTCCCCCTTTTCACCAAGCCCAGCAGTGACCCTAGAAGAGGCTGCGCCAAAGATTCCTGCAGGAGGGAAGACGGGCTGGGCCCGGCCAGTAGAGGCTTCCGGGCTGTACAGAGGAGGCAGAAGTGACCAGAGAAGGATTGGGGGCGGGGGGCCCGAGACAGGAGACAAAAGCTGCAGCAACAAAGGACGCGACGGGGGGAGGGGAGAGAGGGCAAGGGGAGGAGGCAGCGGGGGTCCCGCCGCCATGGGGGAGGGGCGGCTGAAAGGGGCCGTGGCAAGGTCTAAGGAGGGAGGGGGGCTGCGGGACCTGGGGGGGGGTCGGGGCTGCAACACACGCACAGACTCCTAACAAGCGCTTGTACTGGCGCAGACTCAGGAGCTTCTACACGCGCCCTGTGTACACACGCGCCTGGGAGAAACCACGGCCACACACAGGGTTGAGGGCTCCGGCTCAGCAGCGCGCACGCGCCTGCGCACTGTCAGGACTGGAGCCAGGGGACCCTCCTTGTGACCGAGGCCAACAGCGGGAGCCGAGGCCACACGTGCGCAGTGACACAGACCGCCGGGGAAGGTTTCCTGCAGCCCCACAGTCCCGCGCTCAGCTCCGTCATTGTCCTTAAGGGCGAGCTTGAAGCCACCTCGTACATTCTCTTCCGCCTGCGCCTGGGGCATTATAGTGTTTAATAAAGGTTCCTTGGCTCGATCGCCCGGAGCTTGGGAGCTTCTCGGGTCGGACAGAACCCGCCTCTGGCTCCCTGCCGCTCACCTCCGCCTGCGGTTCCGGGGAGATCCTGGGAGGCCCCGGAAGCTGTGCTGCCCTTTAAATAAGGCCGGGACTGGGGATGCGGGAAGCCCTGACTGCCTTACGGTCTCGGAACAGCACAAAGGCCGAGTCTGGTTGCCCAAGTTATAGGTGAAACCTTGTTATAAATTTATGTTTAAGACATTGAGTTCTGGGGCCTCTCCCTTCTTCCTGTGCGCGTCAGACAGCATTTAATATAAAAGCTGGAGAAATATCTAGAAGCAAAGCAAAGTCGAAGGGAGGAGGCACCGTAGGGGGCGGCGTCAACCCTTTTTATCCCTAACGCAAATCCCCCCTCCCGCCACTGACCCTCATCCTCATTGGCTGAGCATCTTCCATTCTAAACTCGGCACCTACCCAAGAAACTGAACGTGACCAATAAGTACATAGTTGCCCATATCTGACCTAAACACAAACTGATGTCATAGGAGGATAACAAGGGGACTTAAGTGTGCCCTTAGGGGATAGCAGGGAGGGGACTTGAGGATGCCCTTGCCTTACTGCTTAAAGTCCTTCCAGACTACTCCAGCTTTGCAGCCTTACTCGATTTTCACAACTGTCTTGAAAGATCTCACCTCATCTCGTTCACTTCCCTCCCCAGATCACACCCTCATAGTGAAAGGCCTATATGAAATTACATAAATTTGTTACATAAAAGTCATTTTCTAAAAGAAAAAAAAAAAACATATTCCTTCTCCACCCCCACAAAAAAACAGAAAAACATTTTAAAAATCCCAAAATTAAAAAGTCAACCAGTGTAGACTATCTTATTATCTAATGCTTCAACCTGTAGTTAGACACAGTTTATTCCTCTGAGTATGGATGGTACTTTTTCCACATAAGTGCTCCAGGTTACTCCGCTGAGAACAGTCAATGACACCTGATTCACCAAACATCGCTGTTATTCTGTACAAAGGACATTTCACTTTACATGATCCAATGAATACTTTTCCAAATTTCTGAAAACATCGTGCTCATCCTTCTCATAGACAAATAATATTCTGTCATAATGGCATGACACAATTCATTCGGCCACTTCCCAATTTATGGACATCTCTTTAATTTGAAATTATTTAGATTCATTTTCCTTAAAAAAAAAAAAAAAGTGAGGATATTGTGGAGTATTGTTATTGTAAAGTTAAAGGTATGGTGACTATATAGACCTTTGAATATAATTCCCGATTGTTTTACAGGATGGTTGAACCTGTTTACAATTGGATCAACAATGCATTAATGTCTCATTTTTCCATCTTTCCTCCAACAGCTATCCTCTTTCCTTTCTGGAACATTAGCCATTTTAATAGGTTTGAGGTTGGACCTCATGATTGTCTTAATTTGCATTTCCTCAATCAGTTATGAGTCAGAGTGTGTGCTGTGTGTGTTTTCAATATGGCTATAAATGGCCTCATTACTTCATATGAAAATTTCATGTCGTGTGATGATTTATCAATTGGGGCATGGCTCTATTTTTTTTTTTTTTTTATAAATTTGACTCAGTTCTCTATATAGTTGAGAAATGAGGCCTGCATCTGAGAAGCGTGCTTCTCTTTATACAATTACTAGCTGTATTTCTTTCTAATTATTTTATTCTCTCTTTCCTTTTACCCTGTCACTCATCAGAATTGCTTCTACCTACTCCCCCACTAAGCTCTCCTTTCTCTTATTCTCCTCTCTTCTCACATCACCATCCCCTCCTGCTGTCCTACATGGTATTATAGATTTGACACCCAGTTGAATATGTATGTTATTTCCTCACTGAGGCAATTCTGATGGGAGAAAGGTTCACTCATGGCCTCTGGTCTCCCCCTCATTTACTCCAAGGAAATATCTTTTTCTTTGCTTATTTTATAGCAGACAATTTATGTTATTTCTTCCTTTTCCTTTCTCCCAGTGTTTTCATCTCTCATCTTAATTTTGTTTTGTAAATGTTGAAACTTTTTATTCAACACACATCTACATATACTTCTTCTAACTGCCTTAATGAAAGAGGGGGAGAGAAGGAAGGAGAAAGTAGGGAGGGAAGGAAGAAGAAAGGCAGAGTAGGATTCAATCTGTATTCAGACATAATCACTTCTTTTTGTAGGTGTGGATAGGATTTTTCATCGTAAGTTCTTGAAGGTACTGATGGATCGTTGTACTGTTGAAAACAGCAAAATCATTTACAGCTGGTCATCACAGAACATTGCTATTACTTGTGCACAGTATATAGAAGGTATTTATTAAACACCAAAGGTGGTTTATAAATATATTATTCTCCAAATTGGATCCTCCAAATTGGTAAGTACTTCTTTTCTGGAAAGCATTATAATCATTCCCATTTTAAAATTTAGTAAACTGAGGTATACAGGGAAAAAGTGAGTTATATAGGGCCACATAGGTATTATAAGTTGTTAGTTTTTAATTCAGGTCTTCCTGACTCAGGCTCAGAATTCTATCTAGACTCTTACTTATATGTCCTTGAGAGTAGCTGTAGAAGCAAGGCTTACATAGACAACAAGCTTCATTTTTCTTCTACAAATGTCAGGAGTTCTCATTTAAAAATGTGTATTTCACTCTCTTGTCACTATCTTAGGTTCCCTCTGCAGTCTGCAGTGACAGTTGTCAGACTGGATTCAGGAAGTCCCCTTTGGAGGGGAAGGTTCCCTGTTACTTCAACTGCTCTCCATGCCCAGGACGGGAGATTTCCAGTTAGATGGGTAAGTTTCTGCAGGGAACTCCCTTCTCATGATAAATGTGAAGTTAAATAATAATCAATTCAGACAGCACTGCAAAAATTAGTTTTAAATGGAAACTGAAATAGTGAAATATTAAATATGTCAGTCAAGGGACAGACTGTAGAAACAGGAATAGCTTCAAAGACAATCGTAAAAGTGAGTCAATATTCCAAAATTTCTGGCATACAGCTAAAGCAGGCACCAAAAGGACAAATTATTGCTCAAAAACTATGTACTAATAACATGTAAAAAAGCATAGAATATCATTTATTAAATACATCAATACATTAGATACATCAATACATTCAATACATCAATTACATTTTGAAATACAATACATTAGAAATCAGACTAAAGAAGTTATAAAAACCAAATCAAATTCTGAGGGAAGACCATGGTACTTCATCCCCTCTTCTTTACAAGTATGTTGAACTCAATGTGAAACAACCCAGACAATGTCCGTTTTTTCATGTGTTGGATTAGGAGGGGATGAAAAAGGCTCAGGTTGAGAAGTGCAGGTGGCATGTTAACCAAAAAGAGCCACGAAGAACTATTTTAGGAAGAATAGATTTTTCTCCTACTGAGTTGCCAGAATCATATGAATTCTATGGTGACAGTGAAGGGTAGTTCCTCTCTGAAATCTCTCTACTTCACCAAATTCTGTTTCTCTCCAGTATGAATTTTCTGATGAGTAATAAGGCTAGACCTCCTACTAAAGCCTTTCCCACACTCATTACATACAAAGGGTTTCTCTCCAGTATGAACTCTCTGATGAATAGTGAGATTGTTCTTCTGCCTATAACCTTTCCCACATTGCTTACATACAAAGGGTTTCTCTCCAGTATGAACTCTCTGATGAATAGTGAGATTGTTCCTCTGACTAAAATCTTTCCCACATTGCTTACATACAAATGGTTTCTCTCCAGTGTGAGTTCTCTGATGTACAGTAAGGCATTCTGGATGGCTGAAGGCTTTTCTGCACTCATTACACACAAAGGGTTTGTCTCCCGTGTGAACTCTCTGATGAATAGTGAGATTGTTCTTATACTTATATCCTTTTCCACATTGCTTACATACAAAGGGTTTCTCTCCAGTGTGAATTCTCTGATGATCAGTAAGGTATTGTTTCTGGCTGAACGCTTTTCCACATTCCTCACATTCAAAGGGTTTTTCTCCTGTATGAATTCTCTGATGAATGGTGAGATTGTTTCTCTGACTAAAACCTTTCCCACATTCCTTACACACAAAGGGTTTCTCTCCAGGGTGAGTTCTCTGATGTACAGTAAGTAAATCTTGATGGGACCTACTGGAGTCTCTGCTCTTGGGACTTGAGGCTGCTTCTTGCTTCTCCAACACAGAGATCAGATCCAGTCTAGAAACAGGAATCCCCACCAAGAGCAGGTTCTGGTAGTTCTCCAGCATCACGTACCTGTGCAGGGCCCTCTGGGCAGGCTCCAGGATGCTCCACTCCTCCCAGGTGAAGTCCACGGCCACGTCCCAGAAGGTGACCAGTTCCTGAATGGGGGACATGGGAAAGCCAGAAGTCACACTCTCCTTGGGCTCCATCTGCTGCCTGGGGATGGGCAGAGTCTTCACAGGTCTTGGGGACTTCTCCACTGAGCTCAACAATCCTCTCAGCTGAGCTGCTGAGAATAGGGCTTAATCTACAGAGTCTTACTTCTAGGGCCTCACTTGGGCGCCAAATATAGTATGCTTTCTAGAGCCCCCAAATTGGGGTGACAAAATATACTATGTAGAGGACTACGTTGGGTGCCAAAATGTAATATCAGAATTGGTTCTCTGAAAGATCTTTGGACCAGCCTTGGTCTTAGTGGAGAAGTGAAGGAGGCAGGAGAGCCACCAGGATGGTCCAAGATGAAGTGTCTCTTTCCAGTCTTAGCCCTTAAACATATCAGCATGATTACATCATCCCAGCATACTGGGCAAGTGCTAACTATGATAGCAGTATATCCCACAGAACAGTGTGTTAACACATGTGTTAAGTATAAGGACCCAGCTGTTGATGTGTAAATAGAACACAAGTAGTCACGCCCTCCTTGACAGCTCAGGAAAGGTGACAACACCAAAGGAAGGTGGGAAGCTAAACCAGACCTTGTCAGCAGATTCCCTCTGGGCTTGCCCAGAGTTCCCCCACTACCTGAGGTCCTCTACCAATGAACACAAATATAAATAGATGAAATGTCTGTTGGCATCCAGCTTAGGGCTGGCTCCAGCACTTGCAACCATCCACCTTGGATTAATTAAGTTTGAAGACCCCAAGTGTTTTGAGGGAACAAATTCTTCTCTCTTTTTTAAAATAACTTTTTGTTGATAGTACATATGCATAGGTAATTTTTTACATTATCCCTTGCACTCACTTCTGTTCTGGCTTTTCCCTTCCCTCCCTCCACCCCCTCCCCTAGATGGCAGTCTTATACATGTTAAATATGTTATAGTATATCCTAGATACAATATATGTCTGTAGAACCAAACAGTTCTCTTGTTGCACATGAAGAACTGGATTCAGAAGGTAAAAACAACTTGGGAAGAAAAACAAAAATGCAAACAGTTCACACTCATTTCCCAGTGTTCCTTCTCTGGGTGTAGCAGATTCTGTCCATCATTGATCAATTGGAACTGAATTAGATCTTCTCCTTGTTGAAGATATCCATTTCTATCAGAGTACATCTTCATACAGTATTGTTGTTGAAGTGTATAATGATCTCCTGGTTCTGCTCATTTCACTCAGCATCAGTTCATGTAAGTCTCTCCAGGCCTTAACCCATATTACAGAACAATAATATTCCAGAACATTCAGATACCAAAATTTGTTCATCTATTCTCCAATAGATGGGCAGCCATTCAGTTTCCAGTTTCTTGCCAGTATGGAAAGAGCTCCACAAATATTTTTGCAAATGTAGTCCCTTTCCTTCCTTTAAGATCTCTTTGGGATATAAACACAGTAGTAACACTGCTGGGTCAAAAGATATGCACAATTTGATAACTTTTTGAGCAGAGTTCCAAATTGCTCTCCAGAATGGTTGGATCTGTTCACAGTTCCACTAACAATGTATCAGTATCCCAGTTTTCCCACATCCCCTCCAACATTTGTCATTTTCTCTTCCTGTCATCTTAGCCAATCTAACAGGTGTCTAGTGGTCTCTCAGAATTGTCTTAGTTTGCATTTCTCTGATCAACAGTGATTTGGAGCGTCTTTTCATAAGACTAGAAATATTTCAATTTCTTAATCTGATAATCTGTTCATATCCTTGACCAATCGGAGAATGGCTTGATTTGTTATAAATTTGAGTCAATTCTCTATATATTTTGGAAATGAGGTCTTTATCAGAACTTTGAATGTAAAAATGTTCTCCCAATTTATTACTTCCCTTGTAATCTTGACTGCATTAGTTTTGTTTGTACAAAAGCTTTACTTAATATAATCAAAATTATCTATTTTATGATCAAGAATGATCTCTAGTTCTTCTTTGGTATCAATTCCTTCCCCCTCCACAAGTCTGAGAGGTAAACTATCCTATGTTCTTCTAATTTATTTATAATATTATTCTTTATGCCTAAATCACAAACCCATTTTGACCTTATCTTGGTATACGGTTTTAAGGGTGGGTCAATACCTAGGACATGGATATATTGGAATGTGTCCAGTCGCCTGAAGAACAGAAGGTTTACTTGGAAAATAAATTTTCATTGCCTAAAATATATGAGATTCAATTTCACTTTTTGTCCTTCCAACAGTTTATTTGATGTATTTATTCAAGAATTGACTAATTTGATCTCCTTGCTGTCCAAGGGATTTCTTTTTTTTTTTTTTTTTTTTTTAAAGGAAATATATATGTTTGAATCTTTAGAAAGTGTTAAGTCATTGGAGTTGATTTAATCTTAGAAAGAGTTATTTTGGGCCAGAAGTTGAACTAGGTACTAAGTACAACTGATGGAAACAATGCTTGCGTTCACACCTTTAGAGAGCTCATAAGTATCTAAGAACTCAATGGAGTTCACATGTTTGGGAGATTTCAGAGAGCATGCTGGGAGATATCCCACAATCCCACTATCAGAGAAGTAGCATAAATACATTTCCAGGGGGCAGTTCAAGAGAGTTCTGGGAAACTTCCACTGGGGTTGGAGACAGAGCACTCTGGGAGATACAGAAGCCTACTCGCCTCAGTTGGAGATTGAGAAGCCATGAGTCGGAGCTGGCTGGAGGCTGAAGAAAGCAGAGGCAGAAGCCAAGAGCAAAGCTGCAAGAGCTCAAGCAGGGAGTTAGGCCTCAACTAACCGGGCTATTTTGGAAGGGGAAATAAACGTTTGCATTTTTACTAGCTGGCTGGATTTTGGAGTAATTATTTATTTCAACTGAGACTAAGACTGCCTCCAGGAAAACCTTCATATACATATACATTTATATATATATATATATATATATATATATATATATATATATATATATATATATGTATATGTCAGAAGAAATGCTAATCCCTTACTTCACAGATGATAATATAAGTTAAATAATAATCAAGGAGAGCAAGGAGCAGAGGAAACAGAAGGTAAGGGAGGGGAGGAGCATGTAGCTGAGGTTCTGATTATTGGCTTTGACTATGGGTGTGTTTTGGAACTTCACAAAGACCCAGTGCACTGGGGTGTCAATAATGACAAAGAAATAGCCACAAAGGTCAATGCCCTCCCCCAAGTTTCTTTCACATCCAGGAAGGTCACAATCTTGGGGAGGCAGCCATCTCTCTGCTCATTTGGATATTCATCCTCTGTACACTTTTTACACTGCTCAGCATCTGAAGGAAACAAATGAGGGTTTAAGGTGGAGATCCCTATAATTATCCTCATTCTTAGAGCTGCAAATTTTTTCTGCCTCCATAGGATACTAAATTCTGTCCCTTTTTTACTGAGCGACACTGGTAAGTAACATGGTGTACAAGGCTAAAAAAATTTCTAGAATTCTAGAATTCAGAAAAATTCTGTTCTTGCCTTTTGTCACTGCTTGGGCTTGAACCATGTGGATTCACTGTCTTTCCTTTACTTAACTTCCTCTTAATCTAAGTTCTTTCATTTAATTTTATCTTATTACTTCTCAAGCTTATTACTTAGTACAAGAAAATTTCACAGAGGATTCCTTTAGTATCAAATACCAAGATTACTTCTTTGAGTGATGTTGTTACACAACACCTTTTCCTGTCATCTTAGCCAATCTGACAGGTGTTTAGTGGTCTCTCAGAATTGTCTTAGTTTGCATTTCTCTGATCAATAGTGATTGGGAGCACCTTTTCATAAGCCTAGAAATAGTTTCAATTTCTTAATCTGATAATTGTCTGTTCATATCCTTGACCATTTATCAATTTGACTATGGGTGTGTCTTGGAACTTCACAAAGACCCAGCACACTAGAGGTGTCAATAATGGCAAAGAAATAGCCAATAGTGTTGTTACACAACAACTCTATTTAAAAATTTATCTGCATTAACCCTTCCTGATTCTGTCCAGCTCCTAGTTTACACCTTTTTAGGAGCAATTTCTTTGGTACATACATAGTGTAACTTGTTTTCTCCTCCATTGGAATGGAAACTCCCTGAATGTAGGAATCACTTCCTTTTTATGTTGCTGTCTCCATTATTTATCTTAAAAAGGCCAAGGCTTCCCATATCACCCAGTTTCATCTCCAGTCCTCCTTGTCATAGGCTGCTTAATAGGTCATTCTGTTTGTCTCACTGCTTCTCCCCCTCTTCCTTCTCCCTCCACCCATGAAGGGTTAATTGAGGGAGTGAGGTCAGGGGATTGAGAATGATCTAATGTCTCCTGCTGTGAATTCTTATCTGATTCTGCATTCTTTTCACCTAGTTTAGTTCACACCTCCCCCTCCTGCTCTTTCTTCCTTTTCCTTTTCCTTATTCTTTTTTTTTTTTTTTTTTTTTTTTTTTATTATTTAATAGCCTTTTATTTACAGGTTATATGTATGGGTAACTTTACAGCATTAACAATTGCCAAACCTCTTGTTCCAATTTTTTACCTCTTACCCTCCATCTCCTCCCCCAGATGGCAGGATGACCAGTAGATGTTAAATATATTAAAATATAAATTAGATACACAATAAGTATACATGGCCAAACCGTTATTTTGCTGTACAAAAAGAATCAGACTCTGAAACATTGTACAATTAGCTTGTGAAGGAAATCAAAAATGCAGGTGGGCATAAATATAGGGATTGGGAATTCAATGTAATGGTTTTTAGTCATCTCCCAGAGTTCTTTCTCTGGGTGTAGCTGGTTCAGTTCATTACTGCTCCATTGGAAATGATTTGGTTGATCTCCTTGCTGAGGATGGCCAGGTCCATCAGAACTGGTCATCATATAGTATTGTTGTTGAAGTATATAATGATCTCCTGGTCCTGCTCATTTCACTCAGGATCATTTCGTGTAAGTCTCTCCTTTTCCTTATTCTAACACTTATATAATTGCTTAAAGCCAGTTGTATTAAATTATATGTATTATGTCTTTGGAAATTGAGTCTGGATTGAAATTGTAGTATTGTAGTAGTCCCCTAGTTTCTCTCCTACTAATTTCCACTTGTCTGGATCCAATTCTGGAACCAAGGAGAGGTGTACTGTACAGTTTCTAAAAGTTCAGTGATCTGCTCCCAAATTATAATCAAATTTGCTGATAATTTATTGGAAAGAATGGATAACACATTGGAAGACACAGCCAGGAGCCTAAAGATCTTTACAAGTTAGAATAATGGGCAAAATGTTACAACATGAAATGTAATAGGAATAAAATGACTTGAAAATACTAACTGCGTAATTATTATATGGGAGAGTTATGGCTTGAGAATTGTCAAAAAAAATCTATTTTAGTCGATCACAAACTCAATATGAATCAACAGTATAAGAAAGCAACTGCCAATAGCTAATATGATCTTAGAGTCATTAACAGAAGCACAAAATCCAGAATTAGGATTATGATGATCATGTATACTGGATGCTATATTTTTTAAAATTAATTACTTTTCCATAAAAAATATGATTTCATTTCCATTAAGAAAGAAAAATGATCACTTTTGTAAAGATGGAGAATCAAACAAAATAAATTCAAATATTACTCGTGGACAAAAAAAAAGTATCAATTAGCACTCTGAATCTGTCAGTTCTTTGTTTACAAAGGTCAGGAGTATGTTTCATCATTAGTCTTCTGTAATGATGGTTAGTCATTGAATTGATCATAGCTCCCAAATCTTCCTTTCTTTTAAATTTTTGGAAAAAAATTATTTTTTATTATTGGGATAAAACAAGCATTACTGGAACATAGTATATAAAATATGATGGCAAAGATTATCTTTATAATAAAGCGGTCCTCCTGCCTCTCCCACAGAAACCAAGAAACATTCAAGAGGACCTCAAGAAGCTGGCAGAGGCAGAGAAGACAAAGGACTGGTGGCAAGAGCTCAAGCTCTTGGAACCAAGGAAAGAGGCCCCTAAGAAAGCTAATCAGGCCCCAGGAATGGAGACAAGACTTGGAAAGAGACAGTAAAGGATTTGGACCTTAATCCGTGGCTGCATGTGTGGTGATTCAGTAATCACTGAAATGAAGGCTGCCTCCAGAGACCCCAAAAAAACATCAAGAAAGAACATTACAGATTCCTCATAATGTAAAATTTCCTAATAATAAAAGCAAATGTCAAAGTGGAATGAATTATGTCAGGAAGCAATGCTGTGGCACTTGAATGAATTGGAACAATGTCACAATTTGTTTGATTGGCTCAGACAATAAAATCTCTCACAGGCAAGGGGAGACATTCATTCCATCTCACACCTTCACAACTTCTTCCATCATTCAAGAGCTTTTAATAGGCAACATGCCCCATTTTCTTCAATCACTTGATTTACATGATTTGGCATTGAATTTACAAGATTTGATACATTTACTTTAAATCATCATCAAGAAGAAAGAATACATTAGATTACAAATATACTTTTGATGGGTACTTCATTTTTTCTCAAGGTAGCATGGGTTATTCCGTATAAGTTTTCACTGACATTAATTTAGATAAGGCCCCAGGTTAATGATGCATGTTTATCTCTACCTCTTAGATACATTTATTAAGCTTGTGTTAAATGGTATGATGCAATGTTGCATTGTGATATTTCATTCCCATTTAGGAATTTCTGTAATTTTGAAACATTTTTATTTCTTGCTATAGAAATGTATTTAATCAGGATTCAGCCTTCCCATTGATGGGTGGCAAGACTTTCAAGCCCATTGGAAGTCAACAATTCCCCCCAAAAAACATTTTTGGTCGATGTTTTATAGTCTGAAGAAGCTGAGATTTTACAGGTTTATCTGGCTTTCTTTTGACAATGATGTTAATATGGTCTTGGATGAAGTCGGGCAATATCATCACTAAAAATTTCCTTTGCACCCTAATCTTTGTGTTCTTTTGTTTGTCACAAGGCAATGATTAGCAGTTGTTTTTTTAACAGTCAAAAAGAGATATTTCTACTCTCCTAGAAGAGATTCCTAGTGTCTTTTCTCCTAAGCTCTTAATTCCATATCAGTTGCCACTGCATATCTCCAACTGGATGCCCCATAGACACCTCAAAGTGAACATGTCCAAAATGTAGCACATTATCTCCTCACTCCCTCAGGTTCATTCATTCTCCAAACTTAAGTTTTCTGCAAACTTTTTTATAGGCACAACTGTTCTTATAGTCTGCTGAGTTCAAAAGTATTGAATCATTTTCAAATCTTCTTAGCTCTTCATAAATTTATTGTTAATTGGTAAATTAAATATAAAAACATGTTCATGCTATGTCTTGCATCCAATTCCCTCTCTCCATTCAGATTGCCACTCATTCAGCCCCCTAATTATGTCTTCCTTGTAATATACTGTAGAAATCTCCTTATTGAACTCATGGCTTCCTGTTTTCCCCAACTTTTATCCCATTCCCCTAATCCATTTTTTCACACTCTTATTTAAAAACATTCAGATAGCTGCCTATTTCTCAAACTCTGATGAAACATCCTGAACAATCTGGGTCCCAGAAAATTGATGAAGAAATAGACTTATCTTAACATTTTAAGCCTATCAGTTTGCTTCCTGTTTACCCTTCCAGGTTTATTGCATATTATTTGTTTCTTCCCTAATTAGATTGGAAGCTCCTTGTGGACAGATATTGTCTTTTTTCCTTTTTTTTGACTCCACTCCACTTGTATCCCCCGTGCTTAGCACAGTACCTGATAGGCTTTACTTGTTTGTTCAGTCATGCAACACTCTTGATGACTGCATGGAGTGTAGCACACCAGGTCCTTCTAGCTTTGACCACCTTTTGAAGACTATACAAACTCATATTTGTTGCTTCTGTGACACTAAATGTCCATCTTCTCTTCTGCCATTCCTATTCTCCTTTTCCCTTCAATCTCTCCCAGTATCAGTTCTTTTCCCATAAGTCCTTTCTTTTCACTGGCTAAAATATATGAGATTCAATTTCACTTTTTGTCCTTCCAATGAGTAGTTTGAAGTATTTATTCAAGAATTGAGTGGGATTTGATGTCCTTGCTGTCCAAGCTATTTCCTTTTTTTAAAAAAGAAAATTAAATATATATGCATATGATAAATGCTAATCCCTTCCTTCACAGATGATAATATAAGTTAAATAATAATCAATTCAGACAGCACCGCAAAAGTTAGTTTTAAATAGAAACTGAAATAGTGAAATTTTAAATATGTCAGCCAAGGGACAGATTGCAGAAACAGCTTCAAAGACAATGGTAAAAGTGAGTCAATATTCCAAAATTTCTGGCATGCAGCTAAAGCAGGCACCAAAGGGATAAATTATTGCTCAAAAGCCACATATTAATAAAATACAAAAAATGAATAGAATATCATTTATTAAATACATCAATATATTAGATACATCAATTGCATTTTTGAAATATATTAATACATTAGAAATTAGACTAAAGAAATTATAAAAACCAAATCAAATTCTGAGGGAAGACGATGTTACTTCATCCCCTCTTCTTTACAAGTATGGTGGACTCAATGTGAAACAATACATACAATGCTAGTTTTTTCATGTGTTGGATTAGGAAGGGATGGAAAAGGCCCAGGTTGAGAAGTGCAGGTGGCATGTTAACCAAAAAGAGCCACAATGAATTATTTTAGGAAGAATAGATTTTTCTCCTACCAAGGTGCCAGAATCATATGAATTCTCCGGTGACCATGAAGGGGTGGTTCCTTTCTGAAATCTCGCTATTTCAACAAATTCTGCTTCTCTTTAGTATGAATTTTCTGATGAGTAATACGGCTAAACCTCCTACTAAAGCCTTTCCCACATTCATCACATAGAAAAGGTTTCTATCTGGGGTGAGTTCTCTGATGTACAATAAGGTTTCCTCGAAAGCTGAAGGCTTTTCCACATTCATTACATTGAAAGGGTCTCTCTCCAGTATGAACTCTCTGTTGAACAGTGAGATCAATCCTCTGACTAAAACCTTTCCCACGAAAATTGGAAACTAATATGGCAGAAACTAGGCATTGATCCACACTTAACACCATACACCAAGATAAGGTCAAAATGGGTTCATGACCTAGGCATGAAGAATGAAATTATTAATAAATTAGAGGAACACAGGATAGTTTACCTCGCAGACCTGTAGAAGTGGAAGGAATTTATGACCAAAGAAGAACTAGAGATCATTACTGATCACAAAATAGAAAATTTCGACTATATCAAACTGAAAAGTTTTTGTACAAACAAAACTAATGCAGACAAGATTAGAAGGGAAGCAATAAACTGGGAAAATATTTTTACAGTCAAAGGTTCTGATAAAGGCCTCATTTCCAAAATATATAATTAACTCTAATTTATAAAAAATCAAGCCATTCTCCAATTGAAAAATGGTCAAAGGATATGAACACTTTTCAGATGAAGAAATTGAAACTATTTCTAGTCATATGAAAAGATGCTCCAAGTCATTATTAATCAGAGAAATGCAAATTAAGACAACTCTAAGATACCACTACACACCTGTTAGATTGGCTAAGATGACAGGAAAAAATAATGATGATTGTTGGAGGGGATGCGGGAAAACTGGGACATTGATGCATTGTTGGTGGAGTTGTGAACGAATCCAACCATTCTGGAGAGTAGTTTGGAACTATGCTCAAAAAGTTATCAAACTGTGCATACCCTTTGATCCAGCAGTGTTACTACTGGGCTTATATCCCAAAGAGATCATAAAGAAGGGAAAGGGACCTGTATGTGCACAAATGTTTGTGGCAGCCCTGTTTGTAGTGGCTAAAAACTGGAAACTGAGTGGCTGCCCATCAGTTGGAGAATGGCTGAATAAATTGTGGTATATGAATATTATGGAATATTATTGTTCTGTAAGAAATGACCAACAGGATGATTTCAGAAAGGCCTGGAGAGCCTTACACGAACTGATGCTGAGTGAAACAAGCAGGACCAGGAGATCATTATATACTTCAACAACAATACTAGATGATGACCAGTTCTGATGGACCTGGCCATGCTCAGCAACGAAATCAACCAAATCATTTCTAATGGAGCAGTAATGAACTGAACCAGCTACCCCCAGAGAAAGAACTCTGGGTGATGACTAAAAACCATTACATTGAATTCCCAATCCCTATATTTATGCACACATGCATTTTTGATTTCCTTCACAAGCCAATTGTACAATAATTCAGAGTCTGATTCTTTTTGTACAGCAAAATAACGTTTCGGTCATGTATACTTATTGTGTATCTAATTTATATTTTAATGTACTTCACATCTACTGATCATCCTGCCATCTGGGGGAGGGGGTGGGGGGTAAGAGGTGAAAAATTGGAACAAGAGGTTTGGCAATTGTTAATGCTGTAAAGTTACCCATGTATATAACCTGTAAATAAAAGACTATTAAATAAAAAAAAATAAAAAAATAAAAATAAAAATAAAACCTTTCCCACATTCCTTACACACAAATGGTTTCTCCCCAGTGTGGGTTCTCTGATGTACATTAAGGTTTCCTCGAAGGCTGAAGGCTTTTCCACATTCCTTACATAGAATGTGTTTTTCTTCAGTATGACCTCTCTGATGATCAATGATCAATAACAACAAGCTCCCAGGGAGCCGGCAAGTCAAACCCCTGCCCTGAGCCTGGGCCACAAGTCATCTCACCAGTATCCCTTGAGGAGTGGGGGGGGGGGGTCTCAAAGCACTGCCAGGGCTACCAGCAACTGCCAACTACCTGACCTCACACTGGGGCCACTGAGCTTGGGAGGAACAGCATCCCCAGGGCCTCTGGCTCTTGCAGCCCAAACCTCCCCAGTGGGGGCAGGGCAGTGGCCTGTGGGGAGGGGTCAGCCACAGCCATTGAAGCCCCGGGACAATGGGGAGTCCCAGGACATGGCTCAGCCCCATCCCCTAAGAGAGGCTGACGGCACCTTGGCCTCTGGCCCTTCCACCTGCTGGGACCCCGAGGTGCGCGGTCTCCCCCTTTTCACCAAGCCCAGCAGTGACCCTAGAAGAGGCTGCGCCAAAGATTCCTGCAGGAGGAAAGACGGGCTGGGCCCGGCCAGTAGAGGCTTCCGGGCTGTACAGAGGAGGCAGAAGTGACCAGAGAAGGATTGGGGGCGGGGGGCCTGAGAGAGGAGCAACAACAGGACGGACGGAGGGGTGGGAGGGGGAAGGGGGGAGGGAGGGGAGAGAGGGCAAGGGGAGGAGGCAGCGGGGGTCCCGCCGCAATGGGGGAGGGGGGCACACCTACTCCAGGGATGGAAGGACCTTGGAGCTCCCTGCTGTGGCCTGTCTGGGTTGGACAAATTCATCCCAAATTATAACTGCAGAGAGCAGGCCAAGTCTGTGGCTGTCCTTGGAGGAACAACATCATCTCTCTCAATCCAGATGGGAAATTTACTTGACCTCTACCATTTTCCACAGGTGAATGATATTAACCTTTTCTGTTTCCCTATCTACAAACTAGTAGTGGTAGCAGCAGCAGAAATAGTAGAAGCAGCAACAATCTCATCAACAGATCATATGAATTGGTATCAGTCCAATTATTAAGTACCTGGATAACACTTCTGATTCCTATTGGTAAGTAGATGTTACATTTTAAATTGTGTCTGACTATAGTTAGTGAAGGCTTATGTATAGAGCCAAGTTATGTGAGATGTAAAGAATCACAAAAATCTGATGTGGTGTTAAAATATTCTATTTCCATTGCTCTCTATGTGCTGTAGAACAATAGAGATGTAGCAGATCACTTATGAAGAGTTTAGCAGGTGTTTTAACTCTATTATTTAAAATTATCTTTATTTCCTAAAACATTTAACAGTGAATTTGTCAATATTTAACATTTTATTTTTTCCATTTGCATGCTAAAATTAAATTTCTTTTTAAAGTTTTGGGTTCCACCTTCTAGTTTTCCATCTTTCTTTATGCTGCTACTCCTTGACTTGATAAGCATTTAGATATTATTTATATATGTGCAATCATGTAAAAATTTCCATTTTAGTTATTTTGTTAAAAAAAAAACTCAAAGAAAGAAACAAAGAAAATGAAAATAGCATTCTTCAATTAGTAGTCAGACAATATCGGTTTTTTTCTGAGATAGTGGATACTATGGTTCATCATTAGTCCTTGCAGAGTGTCATAGATCATTGTATTGCTAAGAACTGCTATATCCCTCATTGTACAATGTTGCTCTTCATGGTGTACAATGTTCCCCAGATTCCATTCACTTCCCTTTGAATCATTGTATCTAAATCTTCCCCGGTTTTTTGCTCTCTTGTTTCATCCTGTCCCTCCTCAAAAGTGTTTGCTTCTAACCACCTTCTGGCCCACAATGCACTTTCTACAATCACCCTTCCCTCTTGTCATAACACAAAACCCTCCTACTTTCCTGCAGGGAAGAAGGGAGAGATATCTATACCCAACTGAGTATGCACGTTACTTCCTCTTTGAGCTAATTCTGATGAGACTGAGGTGCACTCATGCCCCCTGGTCTCCTCCTCCTTCCCTAGAATTTAATAGCTATTTTTGGCAAACAATTTATGCTATTCCATCTCTCCATTTCCTTTTCCTTTCTACTCTCTGACATCTTGGTTCCATATCCCAAAATAGAGTTCTCTATATGAAAGAATTTCCTAAAAATGATAGCAAAGGAAGAATCTAGGAAAAAATTTGATAATTAGCTGATTAGAAAGAAGAATTGAAGATGGAATTTTGGTAGCAAAACATTGAGTCATACTTAGTTTCACTTGTCAGACCAAGAAAGGGAAAAGCATGGTGAGACAATCAACCAATAAACATTTATTAAGAGCTTATTATATGCAAGACACTGAGCCAAATGATTGGAAGCCAAAAGAAGCAATAGAAAATCTCTACATTAAGAAGCTCACAATTCACTGGGGAAGACAACAAGAAAACTAATATGTACAAATTATATATATATAAACTTTAAAAAATAGGAATAAAATTGTTTTAGAAAAGCTGACAAAGAGATGGCACAGTAAGTGAAATACAGAGCCTAGAGTCAGGAAGACTTGAATTCAAATTCAAGGTCAGAATTTATTTAACTGGATGACACTGGACATGTCACAGTTGACATCATCTCTAAATTGGGGTAGAGGAGGAAATGGCAACAGAGCAAAATATCTTTGCCAAGAAAACCCCAAATGTAGTCACAAAGATTCTGATTGATTGATTCAAGCAGGGAATAAGTGGTAACTTTTAAAGCATTCATCTATATCTATATCTATATGTATTTATCTATCTATATATAAGCATTTATTATTTATATAGGAGGATTATTGAGGTATTGATTAGAAAAGAATGTCACTGAGGGACAAAATTTCCATAGACATCTTAGGGAAAATTACATATACATACATACATACATATATATATACATACATATATACATACATTTATATATATGGAAATGCCCATAATATGTTCAGTTTTAGTTTCTCTCACACTTTCTCTATTCAGTTTCTTCAAGAGTACATTCACCTGGATTTAAACAGTCAATCCTACTGTGTAGGGGGAACACACAAACACACAGAAATGGTTGTGTCTCAGGCTTGTCTTTAGACATTAATTTTCCTTATTGGGTTTGAGTCCAAAGCAACAAGGATCATCCTTAACTATTTATACAAATGTCAATGTCACAGAAAGTTGAGTGATAAAATGTCCCCCCTTTTTAGTTTTTGAACACTGTTAAGTGAAGACCTGTTCTTGGGAATAATGATGTATAATCAGTCAGTAAACACGTATTTATTAGGTGCCTATGGAGTGCAAGGCACTGGACTAAGTACTTGGGATACAAATAGAAATATTTTTTTGCTTTTGAAGAATAATGTAACAAGGCAGCACCAAAAAAGAGAGGACAAATAAGCTGTGTGGTGGATCAATAGGAAATAATTAACCAAAGGAAGCCACTACAACTAAGATAAAGTTGGAAAGGTTTTTTCTAATAAGGTGAAACTTTAGTGATTTGAAAAAAGTCACAGAAGCCTGAACATATAGATGAGGAGGTGGAGAATTCTAGAAATGAAGAACAGCCAGAGAAAATGTCTGTTAGAGTCATGAGATGGATTATCTTGTCCATGAAACAGTAAGAAGGCCAACATCTCTGCACTGAATAACAAGTGGAAATTAGTGCTGTACAGTACAAGGAAGAGGGACTAATATACAGCATGCTTTGAATGACACATACCTGTTTTTGGTTTTTTGTTGTGTCCTGGAAATGTCCACTAAAGTTTTTAAAGGACAGAAGTGACTTGGTCTAGCCTAAAGTTCAATAGGATCACTGTCAGGGCATAAAGAAGAATGGAGCAGAATGAGGAGACACTTGTGATAAAGAGATGCATTGAGAGACTATTTCAATAGTCCAGGTGGGAAGTCATGAGGATGTACCAGCAGCAGAGGAGAGAAGGGAAACCCACTGGAGAGAGGTTGCAAAAAGGAAATCAACAGATGTTGTGGATAGATAAGATAAAGGGGGTGAGATTCAGGGAGGAGTTGAGGGTCAAACTGAAACTGAATTTGCACACACACACACACACTTCCAAGGTTCTAGTCCTATCATTCTCAATAGAAAGTCAGATTTTACTCCACCTGCAAATAAGACCACAAGATTCTATAAGATCACAAAAGAGGCACAGTAGCTTAAATAAGACTGTTCTTCCTTCAGGTCCTCTTGGTGATGAGCATTTCTCTTCCCTTCCAGCTGCACTCCTACCTGAAGAACACCCAGTTTAAGAACAGAGCTGGTGACCAGGTGCTTGTGGATGAGAATAGACGCCCTGAGGCTCAATATACCATTATGAACTATGTGTTCTTTCCTAATAAAACTGACTTCTTTCTGTATGTGGGGCCTTTATCCCAGAGTCTCCACTTAGACAACATTTTATGATTTGTGCAGATGCCACAGTGTGGGACAACTGGGGTTCAAAGGTCAGGCACATTTTACATGTTATCTTTCTACTTCTAATAACAGGAAGAATCATTGCCCTATTTGGTTTACTCTGTATTACTTATAGGGGTTGCCAGGTGGCAAAGAAACTAGAGTACTAAGCCTGATTCTGATTCACTTTTCACCAATTCACAGAAGTTTCTCATTTTCCCTAAAACCATCCCCATTATCATTTCTTATAACACAATATTGTTTCATAACATATATGTATATACACATATATTATACACATAGAAACCTTGATGCATATACAGATGCACATACAAATATGCATAACCTTATCCAACAATTCTTCTATTTATTTTCTTACTCTTTTTTTATTTTCCCTCCTGTCTCTTCTAGCCTCTTCTCTCTTCCTTCACTCTCCTTTTTTAGTTCAGACTGTCTCATACATGATTTTTCTTTTTATAGCTTTTTTTCTGTATTATCTCCCTTTCCCCTTTCTCCTCTTCTCTCCCCAAACTCATCTCTCTCTCTGTCTCTTTTCTTTTCTTTTTCCTCTTTACCCACACCCAACTGTTTTCATCAACTCCCCTTTTTCCTGTCTTTCTGTAACACAGAATATGATCTCTCTCTACTTTCCCCCCCAAATATCTATTCTTCCCCACCACATCTATCTCTGTCTTGGTCCTTGACTATTCTTGACAGTTACATAGACACTGTTCTTTCTCTATATCTTAGACCAGCCCTTGGTTCTACTTGATTATATTCTGTTTCTTCCCAGATTCTCATATGTTTCTCTCCTGTTGTCCACAGATCATCAAAGTCACAGGCTTTCATGAATTCCTGGAAACTCCTTACCTGAGTCCCTTCCTTCCAAGTTCAAGATTGGCCTTTTGCTGACTCTCTCCTGATAGGAGTCCTAGGGTTCCCCAGCCTGGGAGTCTATTAGCCCTCAGTTCTCCTTCCTAGGGAAACCCTTTCTTTGCTTCTCGGGGGACAGACAGAGGCCAGATGGGGTCAGAGCAAACTGAAGTAGCAGGATGCTGGGGCATTTAATAAATGTTTATTGATTGATGAGTACTTGAAGTAGATGGTGTGTGAATATAGTAAAAGTATTAAGTATGAGGGATGTGAAGATAGGAATGGCAAGATCCGGCAGCTGAGAGAAATGATTCACAACCAGAATTTGGGGGGATTCAAGTTTCCCCTTTTTTCTTTTTATCCTAATTTTAAGACACCAGTTTCTGAAGGGTAGTTAATTTTTTTTCTTTATCTAATTCTCATCCAAGTGGGCCAGACCATGGTCTTGCAATGCTCTGCTGATCCCCCTGCTCACTATCTGTACAAGTGAGGCTCCCCAGGGCTGCTCCCTGTAGTTCAGTTCCCACCGTGTCCCAGTCCAGCCTAGTCCTGCCCTGAGCTCATCTTGAGGTTGCTCCAGCCTCCCTTGGGGCAGAGAGAACCTGTCTCTGACCAATGTCCTATTTCCTTAGAGCTTTTGGGAGGCCTCCTCTGTGCTGACTTGGCCATCTTCAGTGTCCAGTTCCCTGGGAGGCACAGCCACCATCTCTTGTGCTGGAGATGGGATTAGTGATAGATATGTATGCTGATACCATCAGAATTGGCCAGGCCCTTATGCTGCTGATTGATTGTGATAACTGTAAACCCTCGGGGATTCCAGCCTGATTCTCTGGATCCAGCTCAGGGCACACGCCCACCCTGAGCCTCTCTGGCCTCCAGGCTGAGGGTGAGGCTTATTATTAGTGTCACATGTGGGATGGGGATACTGGTGATGCTCACAGTCCTGATGGGGAAGTGAGACAAAAACCCCTCCCACAGCCTGCTTCCTTGGGCTGCAGAGAGGGGCCTGAGGAGGACTGGACAGAAGCACCTTCTCCCTCAGTGCCCTTCTTTCTTACTTCCCTTGTGGCTGCATGGCCCCATCCTTCCCCTCCGCTTCTCCCTCCAAGACCCCCATCTGCTCTCTCCCTTCCTCTCTCTACATGTTCCTCTCTCCTACCTTAACCTGTTCCTCCCCCTCACCCCCTTAAAGTCTCTTTTGGTCTCTCTTCAATTTTCCTGCCTTCCTCTCTACTGCCCAAGTCCAGCCCCAGATCAGGGCATTTCTTGGCCACTGCCAAATTCTGGGACCTCACATTGACTTTCTTGTGATAACAGCTTCAATCACAATCAATAAACTTTACTTTTTGGTTTATAACTATTATGGATGGTCTTGAGGCAGTGACTCGAGTAGAGTGAGGGGTTTGGAAACAATAGGATCTGGGTGTAAATCCGGTCTCCAACACTTACTAGCTATGTGATCCTGGATACTTTTCTTCTGTTCATCTCAGTTTCCACAACTGCAAAATGAGGCAAATAAAAGCTCCTATGTCTACGGATTGTCCGAGGGATCAATGAGATGATATAAGGCAAAAGCACTTAGCACACTGCCTGGTATATAGGGCCAGACACATCATGGTGGGGGATGTTTTGACTCGTGTCTGAACTGGATTTAAGTGAGACAGCATTGCTAGTAATCATTAGCTTTATTCTGTCTTCCAAGGCCCAGAAATGAGTCAGAAGGCTGGAAGACCAGGGATGACCCAGAATGGAAGGGATGACCTTAGCATCTTGGATGTCTGGCCAAGCTCTAAGCATTCCCCAGAACCTGCTACAACTGCCATGATGGTCAATGGAACACATTGTAGTCAAGGTCTCATCCTGACAGGACAAGTCTTCCCAGGCTTGGGGTAGACATGTCTCTGACTCACTGATAGGTCAATCACTCACTCTCATCCTGGGGTGGCCTCTCTGTCCAGATGGTTTCACAAGGCTGTGGCTACCGCTCAAGGTAGAGCTGCTTGGAGTCACAGATGAGAATTGGGGGACAGGTGGACTCCATATGTGGTTGAGCAACCCTAGACAACCCTCAGCAGCTTTCACAGAAGAGATACAGATCCTCCTTGAACACCCCATGCACTCCCTGGGATGGAGTAGACACCTGGTAAATGCTTATCCCTTTTCCCTTCTCACCCATCTCAATCTATTCAACAAAGAAGGAGCCATGGTGGTCTTCTGAGAGGGGAGTGGGAGTGTGTAGTGTTCTTGTTTCCAAAATGTAATGTTCTCCTTGGTTTTCCTGGAGATCTTGGAGCAGCCTTCTTTTCAGTTGAGTAATCACCACAAGAATAGCCAGTGTTAAAGTCAAAAAGTCTCTATTGTCTCCTCGGCTAGTGCTCAGCTAACTTTCTGTGGCCTTCAGAGGGAACTTGGTTTCAGTGGAGAAAATGCAGGAGGAGAGGCCAGCCACCACAAGGCTGATGAAGATGGAAATAAATCTTTCTCCTTGGCTCAGAGAGCTTGAGCTCCTGCCTCCAGTCCGATTGTCTTCCCTGGCTCTCTGAATCTGGCTGAGGCTCCCAATTTATATGCTCTACACTGAGTATAAACCAATCATTATATCACTAGGAAACGATTATTTGTTATTAGATTAAATCAATCATACTGAATTTAGAGAATTATTAATCACCATGCTAAACTAGATAACCATTGTATCATCAGTTCTAATGACTTAACATCTTGTAAGAATCCTTGTTTCAGAGTTCTGGCCTATAACAGGAGTGGATTTGAGACTTGGAGATGGAGCAAATTAGGATTCTAAAGGGGGAAGACTGCTTGAGATAAGTGGTGCTCATAAATTAAATACTGGTGGGGAGGGAAAGGGGAAAAGAAAAGGGAAAAGTGTAATCTGGGGATCATAAAATGGCAGGAAATACAGCTGAATCTCTTATGCTTTAGATGAAGTTAAAAAAAAAAAAAAAAAGCAAGGGGTAGGCATCCTGATCTCAGATCAAGCAAAAGCAAAAATTGATCTAATTAAAAGAGATAAGGAAGGAAACTCTATCTTGCTAAAGAGTATTATAGATAATGAAGCAATATCAATACTAAATATATATGCACCAAATGGTATAGCATGGAAGTTCTTTAAGGAGAAGTTAAGAGAGCTGCAAGAAGAAATAGACAGCAAAACTATAATAGTGGGAGATCTCAACCTTGCACTCTCAGAATTAGATAAATCAAATCACAGAATAAATAAGAAAGAAGTTAAAGAGGTAAATAGAATACTAGAAAAGTTAGGTATCATAGACCTTTGGAGAAAACTGAATGGAGACAGAAAGGAGTACACTTTCTTGGCAGTTCATGGAATCTATACAGAAATTGACCTTATATTAGGACATAAAGACCTCAAAATCAAATGCACAAAGACAGAGAGAGTGAATGCATTTTTTTTCAGATGATGATGCAATAAAAATTACATTCAATAATAAGCCAGGGAAAAATAATCAAAAAGTAATTGGAAATCAAATAATCTCATCCTAAAGAATGAATGGATGAAACAGAAAATCATAGACATAATTAATAATTTCATCCAAGAGAATGAGAATAATGAGACAACATACCAAAATTTATGGGATGCAGCCAAAGTGGTAATAAGGGGAAATTTTATACCTCTAGATATTTCTTTACTTGCATAAAATAGAAAAAGAAAAGATCAGTGAATTAGGCTTGCAATTTAAAAAGCTAGAAACAGAGCAAATTAAAAAACCCCAATCAAATACCAAATTTGAAATTCTAAAAATAAAAGGGGAGATCAATAAATTGAAACTAAAAAGAAAACTATTGAATTAATAAATAAAACCAAGAGCTGGTTTTATTAATAAAAATAGATAAATCTTTAGAAATTTGATTAGAAAAAGGAAAGAGGAAAATCAATTTATTAGATTTAAAAAGGAAAAGGGAGAATTTTCCACCAATGAAGAGGAAATTAGAGCCCAACTTTATCCCAATAAATTTGATAACCTATGTGAAATGGAAGAATACTTACAAAAACATAGATTGCCCAGATTAATGAGAGGGGGAGGGGAGGGAGCAAATTGCTTAAATAGTCCTCTTTCAGAAAGAGAAATACAACAAACTAATAATCAACTCCCCAGGAAAAAATCCCCAGGACCAGATGGGTTTACATGTGAATTTTAGCAAACATTTAAAGAGCAATTAACTCCAATACTACATAAATTATTTGAAAAAATAAGGAATGAAGGAGCCTTACCAAATTCCTTTT
Source organism: Sarcophilus harrisii (assembly GCF_902635505.1). Taxonomy (NCBI): domain Eukaryota; kingdom Metazoa; phylum Chordata; class Mammalia; order Dasyuromorphia; family Dasyuridae; genus Sarcophilus; species Sarcophilus harrisii. Next base: position 713,599,657 of record NC_045426.1, on the reverse strand, counting down.
ATGACACAGACATGATATTGGTACCTAAAACATGGTCAAAGAATATGAACAGACAATTTTCAGATCAAGAAATTGAAACTATTTCTAGTCATATGAAAAGGTGCTCCAAATCACTATTGATCAGAGAAATGCAAATTAAGACAACTCTGAGATACCACTAGACACCTGTCAGATTGGCTAAGATGACAGGAAAAGAAAATAACAAATGTTGGAGGGGATGTGGGAAAACTGGGACACTGATAGATAGTTGGTGGAACTGTGATTATAGATAATTCTTATCAAATATTTGGATAACAGAGTAAAAAACAAAAACTTCCAAGCTCAAAAGACATAGGAATTAATTCTAACTTGGTTGGAAAACGAGAATGATATGTTCAAGTCAGTGATTTATGCTCCAGGATTCATCTAACATCTTTGTTTGCCAGATAATATAATAGGAGAAAGTCTTGTCTAGAGAAGAGGTAGAGCATTTCATTCTGGGATTTTTTTCCCTTGAACCTGATTGAGGAGAGCATAGCAGGAGATGAACCCCTTGGTATAATGTTGAGTAAACATTCTAACTTCTACAAGCAATAATGAACTAATCTGTATAATGGGCAAGTACAACCAGTTTTTCTCTCTGATCCTATTTGGGATTGAAAGCTAAAATGGCTTTAATTCCTTTCTTGGGTTGCAACTCTGATGATGTTCCAAGAGTTCTTTATCCTAACCCTAACCCTGCTGACTGAGGCAGCTGCATAGTTCAGATGCTGGAGGGTTAAGCTTATGTCAAGAAGATCTCAGATCAGTTCTTATCACGGATAATTATTAATTGCATGATAGCAAATTAACTTTTCTCAGCCACAGAAGGTTCCTCTTTAAACAGGAATAATAAGAACATCTGCCTAATAGTTGTGGTTTTGTTTCTTTTTTTTTTTTTGTGACAATCAAAAGAATACATAAGTAAAGCATTTAAAATTGTTTTAAATAAATAAATGCAGCTGCTGTTGCTCTTGCTACAACTCCTATTACAACTACAACTATGACCACAATTACTGTATATTACTATGTACCACTAATTACTACTATTAGTACTACTGCTGCTACTACTACTATAGCTGCTGCTGCTGCTACCATTACAACCATTTCGTAGATAGGAGCCCAGGATCTTTTCAATATCATTTACCTGTGGAACACGGTAGAGGTCAAGAAGGGTCCCCATCTGGACAGAGAGAGCTGAGGTGGCTCTGCCAATGACAGCCAAATTCTTGTCCTGCCCTCTGCAGTTGTAATTGGGGATGAGCTGGTCCACCCCAGACAGTCACCGCAGGGAGCTCTCCAAGGTCCTTTTATCCCTGGAGTAGGTGCTGTAGATGTGGAGTCCCAGGGAAATGTTGGGTAACAAATTGGGATTCATGTTAATCTCATCTATAGTGACTGGTAGAGTCATGTATTGCTGGTAATTTTTGAATAGGGAGCTGTGGAGTAAAGGGGAATACCACAGAATTTTACTAAAACCTTCAAATACCACACTTTTGAAAAGAATGACTTTCCCTAGACATATGAGAAAAAACTAAGAACTCTAAGAACTCTTTAGCTCATTCCTTTTGTATTAAAAACTAACCTTCACCCAAATGTCTTGTTCCTTTAATATTTCTTATAATTCCTTAGATGCAGAGAACTATTGGCTTTATGTCCTTAAGTAATTTTGGCCACTTGAGACCTCACTCATTCCTAAGAAGAACTGGATGGTTGTGTAATCTAGATGGCTTAGAGTGTGGTAGCATTAAGAATAAATACATAAGACATTGTGATATAAGGGGAAAGGAGTTATATTAAAAGTGAATATCACTGAGATCTGAGGAAACAGTAGAACGGAAGCACCATCTATCTGGAAAAATAAGGAAAGACTTCATGGATGGCATCATGGCCCAGGACAATTGTTGATGATTTGGATAAAGGAGTATTTGGGGAAAAAGTCATTCACAGAGAAGAAAATTATACACATATATTCACATGAGTCAGGGAATAGGAGGTATCACATATGTAGGCCCCACTATTTTACTCAGGTCCTCTCTATTATCTCCAATGAAATAGGACCTTCTGCTTTAGCCTTCCCTTTGTCCTCACTTCCTCCTTCTTTGACAGGGACTGACAAAAGTAGAATAACAGTCATTTCAAAGATTTGACTTAATATCAGATCTTCAACCAGGAGGCCAGTAACAAAGCCCAAATACCTATATTATTCTAGGCAGAGTTTTAAGATATAGATAATTCAGTAGATTTTTTCCAGTGATGACCACCTGTCTTACAATCTGGGCCTATTTGGATGAAAGCCAAAAGTGAGCATGACATAATGCCATTTTGGCTACTTCACTCACATTCAATTTCAATTCAACATCATCAGTGTGGACAATAGTAGAATCCCTGCTTTCACCATGGAGGACAGTTCTTAAGACAAAATTCACATCCTTCATAGAGCTTAAAAGGCGATTTGATTTAGAACTGTTTTTTTTTTTATGATTTCTTTAATGGGTAGTGGAAAATTCTTTCTCCTCCAAATTTCTAATTTTGCCTATTTTATGAATAAAAAAATAGAATAAGAAGAAACATATTAAAACACTAAAAAGATAACCAATAATTAAAATATATTGTTTTGTATTTTATACAAAAATGTAGGCACATATGCATAATATAGAGCTATATAATTTGTGAATATTAATTCATAGAGACTTTTCATTATAAGTAGAGAGAAAAGTATAAATTAAATAAATGAATTTAAAAGGATTAAAAATGACATAAGGCAAAGCCCAAGACACAGAATCATTTGGTTTGAAGAAGAGACAGAAAAGATCATAATTCTTATCTGCCAATGGATCCTTTAATATATCTCATAATCTTTCTTTCACAATTAGAAGAGAACAAATAGCCAACTTGTTTCTTCTCAGCTGTTACAAAGGAAAATGATACAGGAATTGTTGTATTAGTCTGAATCCTGTTTCTACAGTGCAGGCTTTCAAAGGTGAGTATGTGAATGTTGCCTTACTATATATATGGGTTATGCTATGCAAACAAAGGTATATGAAAAGGGAACTCAGAGTGAAAATGCAAAAACTAAGACCTATCTATCAGCATAAATGTCAGTACAAGGTCTCAAAGTCACAGAAAGTAAAGCTGCATCCATTGCTCTTAGATTTTTCCAGTTCAGCAAAGATTACTAGAGAAACGAAAATAAGCCTCTCTCAAATCATTTAGGGAAAACAGAATTCTGCAGACATCACTGAGCAGTAGCAGCCATTCCATAATGACATTTCCCAGTCACAAGACTTGCTAAAGCTCCATCCTGCACATACTTCTCTTTTCCAAATTAACTCAAAGTTCCCGAACTCTCAATTTGAGGCTCTATCAGAGCTGGCTTAGTCATTAGTGCAGAGGTTCCCTACTCTAAAATGCTCCATCATGACAAAATAACTTCTGCCAAGAACAGGAAAAAATGATAAATTCACCTACCCACAAGAGGGAGAAGTCCGAAGGGTATATTTTACACTGATAGAGAAGGTGGGAGAAATAAAACATCTTGACTGAAAAATGGGTCCCCTGACTCCCTAAAAAGGTGTGCTCACTCTTAGCAGCCAGGAAAATGTAGAGAGGAATTATAGGAGGTTTGCACTAATTCCAAAACCTTGTCATGAACTGAGCAAAAATGGAGCTTAAATAGATGTGTATGTTCTCTCTGTCATCTTGGCAGGAAGTCTCTATGTTCTAAAATATCTATTTATTTACCTGTCTGTATTGTCTATCTATGTATCTATATGTCTGACTGTCTGGCTGTCTACTGACTTAGATATCCAATGGTCATCACTCATTCTTTTTTAGGTAGTAAAAGATTTTCATCTATTAAAATCCTATTTGGTGGAGTCATTTATAGACAGGCCACAAGTTGGTCCCATTGATTCAATCCAAAAGAGTGAAGATTGCTACCATGTTTACTATGTGTTAATAAAGAAATTCTAATTGTGGATCTCCATGAAAATGCTCAAGTGGAATTTTAGACTTCTTTATTATTCCGGTTAAACTGAACTAGACCAGCAAAAATTATCTGCTTCCTTGATAGGTATCTTCAGAATTTAAGTGCCAGATGACTCAGCCATTTCACAGTTTAACTCATACCCTGCAGACCCCCTGCACTGATTGGAAATGGCCTTAGGCTCACACTGTGTTTGGGTTCAAGACTAGCCATGCTTCATTTTAATTTTGTATTTTTCCAGTTTAGGTATCTTATAGCTCTCATGATCCCTAGAGACAAAGTACTTGTAATGGTCCTTCATAGACATTTGGTGGTCCACTTGACTTCTGCTTATATGAATTATGCTCGTGAACTTCTCTAGGGAACAGTAATGGGTAGTAAGAATTGGATTAGCTTTGGAGTTAAAAACCCAGAATTGATCTGCTCCAAATTGTGTAAATATAGGGAAGTTATTCTGATTTCTTGGGTATCATTTCCTCATCTATAAAGTAAAGATTTAATAACAGATTACTTCTAATGTCTCTGGGAGCTCAAAATTTTTTAGTACCATCATCAAAAGTGCAAATATATATCTGCAGATTCTGTCATTTTATTTTTCTCAAGTAGGAAAGATGAATCTGTGTAATGGGCTGAGGCTTGAGTTGATGCACTGAGGTCCCAAGCACGTGAGGCTAAATAGTAATTGGACTATACTCTATTAATATACATGCTTGGATAAAGAATGGTCCCTGCCCACTCTCTGTGCAAGTCCTGATATGTTGTATAGGAAATGACGATTTGGGTGGGTGGAGGCAGAGAGATAGGAAGAGAGGCTGGGAGAGATTGGGCCTGGGTTCTATGCTGGTAGCTGCTGGTCGTGTGGCTTCTGGTCGAGCTAGCTTCTTGACTCAGCTGCACATATTACTATTGCCCATTCTCTTCCACCTCCGATCTTTCTTCACTGAGAATAAAGACTGACGATTTTCCCCTAACCTGAATTCTTGACTCCGGCTGATTTTAAAACACACAGTCATCACAGATCTGAATTTGCTTTTAATCTAGTCATTAGAGAAAGGAAATGTGTCATAAACTATTGGACTAAGTGAACTTTCAGGTCCTTTTCACCTCTAAGACTCTGATGTTATAATCTTGTGTAAGGAATGATGAGAAAATAATAGAGGAAATCTGTGAGCATTGTATAAACTATAATAGTTATTCAAAGTAGATCATAATAAGTCCTAAGAATGAAATCTGACTTCCATTTAACCTGGTATAGAGAAGCAGTTGGTCATCAAGGCATTTACTATAAGGGAAATTTGCCTTACAAAGATTTAGTAAGTCTGGTGACCTACAAAAGTATTTCAAATAAGATTTATTCATCCTAGGCAATTCATGGAAGCCAGGACACAGAAACTAATTATCTAAACAGCTTCTTCTGTACTGTAGCCTAGTTTCAAACAAGGGAAAGAAAGGCCGAAATATAATTTAGCACTTATGTTTTTCCCTTAGATGCAGAGACTCAGCTGGAGATGCTTCAGGCAGTCTGGTCCCCAGAGTTCTTCTTAAATTGAAACTTTGCTATGAAATATAGAGTTGAAGGATTAGTCCCCATTAATATCTAAAAATAAATTTTCTAAAAGATGATGAAAGTATAAAATATGTACTCATCCTAGACCATTGTTTTTGTCTTGGACATGGGCCTGACTGATGTCTCATTGACTTTCCTAAGGTGTGATCTGTAGACCAGAGTTTGAACATCTACAGAAAGAAGTTATTTCTGATGCTGGCAAGTTTTTCATCAGTCCATGATTCAAACAGCTGAATTTGCTATAGTGTGAGAGATTGGCAACTTGCTTTCCTTAGGGTTAGAACTTTGGTTAATTTTGAGGGAGATGTGATCAGGTATTATGAAAAGCATAAAAAAGCAATTCCTTTCTTTCCTTATTGTATCTCTACTGCTTTTGCTTCCAGTTTCTGGGCAGATTTGCTTCGAGAAAATTAACCCCCTTCTTGTCAACAATGGGGATTTGGAGATTGGGGTCTTTTTGACCTTGCTCTCAGCTGAAATGAACAGTATGACAGGAACAGAAGTGTTTCAAAGTCCTCCTAACAAAACATGTAAGCCTTATCAGTAAGTGAATTTCTATTTGCCTGGACTCATTTTTTATTGTGTTCATTCAAGAGAAGTCCTCATGGTTTAGCAAAAGAAAGTGAAGTGATGGGTGCTGTCTCCTTGTTTCTTCATATTTTTATACTCTTGTCATTTTCTTATATGTTTAATTAACTTTCAGAGTTGAAGCAAGAAAACCTTTCTCTTCTACTTTTCCCTTTTCACTTTCCTTCAAATGTCTTATACCCAGATATTTTAGTCCTGAGCAGGTTGCCTTATCATCTTTCCTTCCTTGCCATCCCAATTTCATCTTAATATTTAAGCAATGAAAATAATGAAAGTCTTTAGAGTGTATGCCTCCTGAAATTAGGTTATTGGCTTGAAGCAGCAGAAGTACTTGAGGTCTATACCTCCTTTTCCTCCTTGGACAGAGTTTTTGTTGTTTAGTGTACTGACACAGAGCAAGGAGAAATCAGCCCCATCATCAGGAATGGAAGCTCCTATATTCTTTCTCTACATTTTGCTGTCTGATAATGAACGTTCACATTCTTTTAGGAAGTTATGAGAACCTCTTCAGTCAAGATGCTCTATTCATCCCATCGCTTCTATCAGTGGAAACTATAATCTTAGGGTTTTTTTTTTTCTATTTTTCTAGGCAAAAGTTACATGTTCTTGATAAAGTGTTCTAAGGTAGGGAACCTCAATAATACTGACTAGGCCAGCCTTGAAAGTTGGGTCTTAGTAACTTTGAGTTTATTTGGGAGAAAAAGGTATATCCAGGAAGAAGCTGTAGCAAGTACCGAGACTTGGAGTGTGTTTATGGAATGCTTGCTATTACTGAGTGGATGGATATCTGGGGAATTCTCCTTTCTCTTGGTGATATGAGAGGGGCTTGTTTGCGTTTCTCTTGGTAACCTTTACTGAACTGGAGGAATCCAAGAAAAGTGGATGTAGATTTACTTTCTGGGACTTAAAAATATGTAGTGACATTCATGCTGATGGATAAGTCTCAGTTTGTGCATTTTCTGTACCTTTTGCAGAATTCTATGTGTGTAGCAATCTGCAGTGTAGAAACAGGATTCAGACCAAAACACCAATTCCTGAATCATTTCCCATTGTCATAGTAGAGGAGATGGAACCTGACTATTTATTCTCTCTTCTGCTTCTGGAAAACATACCATGAGATACATTGAATTGTTCTTTGGGAAATGAGATTTTTAATTTTTTCTGTAGCCTATTGTAGCCAAATGCTTCTGTGTATCATGCTCTAGGTCACTTTTTAATCCTTCTGGATTCTTTCATTTCCCTTTATTTTTTAAAACTTGAAAATAAAAACATCTTTATGAATTAATGTTCATAAATTACAAATCTTTAAGTGTCTATTTTTTTCTAAAATACATAATGATTAAATCATTTTAATAACTAATTATTTTCAAAATTCTGTTCTTATTCCATTTATTATTCATCAAAATGACAGAATTATAAGTTTGGCATGGAGGGAAAAGAAGTTTCTACCATCCACTGGTGAAAATATTAAATAAAAATCCTGTTCTAAATCAAATGTTCTTTTAAACTCTATGCAGTTTGTTTATTTTGTCTTGAGAATTGCATTCCACAGTAAAGGCAAGCACTCTATTATTGTCTGCACTGATGATAATTTAATGGAAACAATATAAGTGAGACAGCCAAAATTTACCATTATGTCATGATCACTTTCTGTCTCAATTAAAACAGGCCCAGATTGTCTGAAAGGAGAAAGAATGGAGAAAATGTACCAGATTGGTTATATGTCAAAACATTGCCAAGAAGAGTTTAAGAATTTATTCTTTGTGAGAGCATCCTGATTGAAGATCTGGTACTAAGTCACAATCTTCAAAATGACTTTGGTTTTCTGCTCTTCCCAGTCCCTGTCAGAAAAAGAAGAAGTGAGGAGAGAGAAAAGGCTAAATTAGGACCTTAAATTAGAGATTTTTACAGAGGACCTGAGGAAAATAATTTTGACCTAAATATGTATTACCTCCTGTTCACACATTTATGTGAATTTTTATGTATAATTTCTTCCTCTTGCAATGACCTCTTTCCCAAATACCCATACATCAAATTATCCTCAGTTTTCATGGATCGTGATGCCCTCCATGAAACCTTCCCTTATTTCTTCAGAGGAATGGGACTCACTCCACTGTTTCCTTAGATCTTAGTGACATTCACCTTTAATACATGTCCTGCCAATAATGTAATATCACAGTTTCCTATGTATCTGTTTTTTCTTTTACTCTGCTCTAAGCCTTCTGGGATCAATGATCATCCAGGACTTTTTGTGGAATGAGTGATTTACTCTAGCAGCCAGGGTTATATGAGAAATAATTTTAGTAATTTCATGAAGAGATGAATATAAGAACAAAGCACATGGGTGGGCACTATTTTTTTAAAAAATACAAATGGAATTAGCTGAACAGTTCCAGGAGTCCTTTGTTTTGAATTACATGGCTGTTAAAAGTCTTTTTTTTGGAAAAGTATTTCATTTGGAAGTTTTATTAATGTTCTGTGGCAATTTCCTCCTTACTCACCAGATTAATATACAAAAATTACCAGCAATTCCCGGCTCTGGCATTCACCTTAAATGAGATTAATCGGGATCCTAATCTTTTGCCCAACATATCCTTGGGATTCCACCTCTACAACACCTACTCCAATGATGAAAGGACCTTGGAGAGTTCCCTGCGATGGCTGTCTGGACTGGACCGGCTCATCCCTAATTATAATTGCAAAGAGCAGACCAAGTCTGTGGCTGTCCTTGGAGGAGCCACATCAGCTCTCTCAATCCAGATGGGAACCCTGTTTGATCTCTACCATTTTCCACAGGTAAATAAGATTGAACCTAACTGATTCTGTGTTTTTGTCTACAAAATAGTAGTAGTAGTTGCAACAGCAGCAACAAGTACATTTATGATACCTCTAAATTTTTAAAATTAAATTTAAAATTAATTTTTAAAATGCTTTACATATGTATTCCTTTTTATCTTCACAACAAATGCACAAGGCAGGTGTCTTATTACTCCCATTTACAGAGGAGACTACAGAGATTGAGAAAAGCTAAGGTGTTATGATGCAGCTAATAATTAACCGGTATGGAAATTGAACTCAGGTCTTCTTGACACAAGTTTAACTCTAGCAACTGAACCATGCAGTCACCTCGATCATCAGGGAGGGGAACAACTGAAACATCAATTAGAATGTAAGCCAAAAAGAAATTGAAGTAATTTAACTTCCAACCTTTGAAAGGATCTGAGAACTGGCTTTACTTGCCCATTATGATAGAAATAAGTTCACCAATGATTGGAGACATTAAAATGTTTACTCAACATTACACAATTCACTGTGGAATAATAGTGATTAGAGCTTACAAATTTAAATCTTAAGTTAAATAATCTTTCTATAAGTGCTTTGTCTTTCACAGTCATTTCATGAAAATTGTGAGTATTTCATTTAAATGAAATGGAGATCAATTTTGAATATGAAACCCATTTGAAAAGGGAAAAGACTTTCTCCATTTATACACATATCCCTTATTTTAAATCTTTCATACTTTTACTCAATATTATTTATCCCCAATTACTTCACAGATACAGATTTAACGTTTAAGGGTTTGGGAGGAAAAACAAAGGGGAGCTTTACTGTGTCACTAGCATTGGAATTATAGATTGTTCTGATCATATGCATGGAGAACAGAATATAAACAAAACATTCCAAACTCAAGGAGCTTAAGAATTAACTCGAGGTTGAGATTTGCAAACCAGAGTGTTATGTCCAAGTCAGGAATTCATTCAACAAAATTCATCTAATATTATTGTTTGCCAGATAATATAGGAGCATAAGATCTTGTCTAGGAAAGAAGTATACTTTTCCATTCTGTGATTCTTCTATCTTGATTCTGGTTGGAGATAGCATGACAGGAGAGGATGGATGTGTCTGTTTCCACAAAGTGGCAGGTTCCTTCTTACTGTGATATGTAGGTACTTATCTGATCCTTTCATTTGAGAAAATCATAGTCATAGATAATATGAATTGACATCAGTCCTATTGTCAAGTAGCTGGTCAGGACTTCTGATGCCTATTCATGTGTAGACATTACATTTTAAATTGGTGACTATAGTTGGTGAGGTTCTATCTGTGGAGCAGAGAAATGTTAGATACTAAGAGTAACAAAAACTTGATGTGGTGTTAAAACATTCTTTCTCTTTGCATTGCTCTCTATGTATTTTAGAACAATAGAGAAGTATAAGACCACTTATGAATAGTTTAGCAGACATTTTAACTATATTATTTTAAAATTATTTTTATTTCTTAAAATATTTAACAATGTAATTAATATTTAATATTTTATTTTTCTCATTTGCATATTAAAATGATGATTTTTTTTAAGTTTTGGGTTCTAGCTTCTGTTTCTCCATATTTATTTATGCTGTCTCCTCTCTGAATTGATAAGCATTCAGATATTGTTGATACATATGCAATCATGTAAAACATTCCCATTTTAGTCATCATGTAAAAGAAGACTCAAATAAAAGAAAGAAAACGAAAAAAAGGACAAAATCAATTATTTTTGTGGTAGTGAATACTATGTTTTATCATAAGTCCTTTCAGAATATCATAGATCATTATATTGCTGAGAATTGTTACATCTCTCATTGTACAATGTTGCTATTAATGCTGTACAATGTTTTCTTGATTCCATTTATTTCCCTTTGCATTATTACATCTAAGTCTTTTTATTTTTTTTTCTTGAAACATCCTGCTTCTAATTTTTATATCACAATAATATTCATCACAATCATATACTATAGTCAGTTTAGCCATTTCTCAATTTAAGGATGCCTTTTTGATTTCCAGTTCTTAGCCACAACAAAAACAACTGCATAAAATAAATAATAACTGTGCAAATTTCTCCTTTCTGTGTTATTGATATATAGACAGGATGAAAGGCTATTCACAGTTTTATAGCTCTTTAGACATAGTTTCAAATTGTTCTCCATAATGATTAGATCGGTTCATTCTAGAAATTCTGGAAAGTGTTTTAGTTCTCCAGTTTCCCAATATCCCCTCCAAGATTTTTTGGTTATCCTTTTCTTGTCATATAAGTCAATCTGATAGATGTCACATGGTACCTCATAGTTGTTTTAATTTGTACTTCTCTAAGAAACAGTGATTCAGAAGATTTTTTCATATAACTATAGAAAGCTTTATAGCTGAGAAATGAAGATTTTATCTGAGCTACATATTGCAACCCCCCCCCCCCTCCACCCAGTTTTCTGCTGTACTTTACTGGAAATACTTATTCCAAAAAATTTCCCCTGGTTTTCAGCTTTTCTTATAATTTTCCTGTCATATTAGTCAATTTGATTGGCATGATGTGGTACCTCTAAACTGTTTTCATTTGTATTTTACTCATGATGAAAGAGGTTATCTTTAGTTTCCTGCCAATGATATCAATATCAAGTGTACATGAGGAAGAATGGGCTATTTTTATGATTCTTGGAAAGCTTTAGTCATTGGCAATATGCTTATACTCAGTTACATTTTAGTGGGTATTCCTTTTTCAGTATTGCTTGGTTTAGATTTCACTAAGCTCTTATCAATCTAGATTTCTGATTTCATGAAGTCAGAAATTAATATTCAGGTTTTATTAGGAAGCAATTAGTTTTTCTTGTTTGAAATATAGTAGCGCAAACCAATAATGACATCTATGAATGAATTTTATTTTATCCCAAATTTTTAAAAAGTACACAATACTATTCATGTGTTCACTTTCTTTTAGTTACAAAAGAAAACTTTTACTTCACCCTCAATCATTTATAGCAGGTTTAATCTAGAAATTTACCCTTGCCAACAATTAAACAAAGAATTAATGATATATTCTTGTTTCTTTGGAAAGCTCAAGGAAGAAACCTAGCTAAACCAGAAGTAGCAACAGACTATCTGAACTCATTCTTCACTAAACCACTATCTTTTTAAGGACTCAGAGAGTGGGATTAATAGAGAGACTTTCAGCAATGAAAATGTCACCTGTAATAAATTTGCATTAAAATTTTAAAATAATTTCTATAAACAAACATGCCAATTTGAGTGTGTGTGTTTTACTTTGGTTCTTTTAACATCATCATGCATCATTTGATTTTTATTTTTTTTTCTCATCCAGATCAGCTATGGTCCATTTGATCCTGTTTTTACTGACAAAGCTCAATTTCCTTCCCTCTATCAGATGGCCCCCAAAGAGTCTTCTCTTCACCGAGGTATTGTCCACTTATTGGTACATTTTGAATGGAATTGGATAGGGTTGATTGTCTTTGATGATATGAAAGGTGATGGATTCCTCGAGGAAATGAAAGAGGAAATGATAAAGAACAAAGTTTGTATGTCCTTTACAGAGAAAATCCCTACTAGTGACAGAAATCATAGGAAGCCTTCTGAGACCTTCATGCCAAGGATCTTAATATCAGAAGTCAAAGTGATTGTTATCCATACTGACACAGATTCATTAATAATTTTGGGAATCTCACCAACCCCCAATATCCCAACGAAGAAGGTCTGGATTGCCACATCTCATTCGAACATTAATACAAAACCTTTCTATCATTATGGTTATATTTTCCATGCAACTCTCTTCTTTTCACACTTGACAAATGAAGTTCCTGAATTTAAGACTCTTCTACAGGCAGCCATACCTTCTCAATATACAGATGGCATTTTTCTTAAGGCAATTCATCCATCAGCTTCTAAATGCTTAGTTCAACCAGCAAATCCAGAGCAAGCATATTCACCAAATGCTTCCTTGAAGACTTTGTCTTTGTACTCTTTTGAAATGACCATGTCTACCTTGAGTTACAATATCTATAACTCTATTTATGCTGTGGCTTGGGCTTTACATGAAATGCTGATGAGGAAATCTGAGAAAAAATCAATAGAAGATGAAGAATATTTATTAACTCATTCATGGCAGGTAATATTGAAAAAGTGACCACTTTTTAGTTATGACTTTATAAGGATATATTTGGGGACTAGGTAAGACAAGGTAGATAATGAAGATTTTTTTTGAATTCTTAATTTTTTCTAATTGAATATTCTTTAAAGAATGTATTATTACTCTTTTAAAATGGTCAATGTGCATATAAAACTTAAAATTACTGTTTCTTTCAGAATAAAGGACTTCAGGTGTCATTCAGGTTTCTGGACAAGAACAACTTTTTACAACAATTTTAACTATTGTACTTAGAGTTAAGGGTTACCAATCACCTATAAATTCACCTTCTTCCATTTTATACCTGTTATAATTATTTTAAACAACAGTTCAAAATTAGCCTAAATGGAGCTTGTTAGATTGAAAGATATTCTACATTGGTTGACATTCAAGCCAGTGACCAATCCTTATGAGCTCTCTACCTGATAGTAGGTAATATTTTCATTAATTGTGATGCAGTATCCCTCAATTAATGGTATTTTATATATTTCTTCTTAATTTATTAGTCATTCATTGTTTCTCTTTAATCAATTAATTATGAAATCTCATCCCAGCTAAAAATTAACTGGAGACATTATTTTTTTCTATATATTCTTAATGATCTCTTTCATTGATTCCTGGAATCATAAGCTTGGAGAAACATGAATTCTATTGACCCTATATTTTATTAAGAATGTTACAAATTATTCAAAGAAATATTTCAATAATTTATCTCTGATAATAATGATCCTGGATAAAATCATCTCCAGTCATTAATGGAAGCTGTGGATTTTTTTTCATAATTATGGAAAAAAAAAACATTCCCATTAGTCAATTCTCTCCAGATACCAGAATCTGTTAAAAATTTCCCTCAGGGTATTATCACAGGCTGACATAAACTCAATTTGTCCAAAATGCTCTTTTGATTTTCTTATAAGAGGGAATTTTCTCATCTCTCTAGAAACTTCTATCAGTCCTTTGAACAGTCTCTTCCACCTAAGCCTACTCCTTCCTAATTCTATCCCTTTTGAAATACAGAAAATTTCCTTATATTAACTAAAATGGGGTATAGACAGTAGTGTTTTATCATTATAGAAAGGAAAAATAGATTCTCTTTTTTATTATTTATTTTATTCCTAAAATATATTTTCTAAAATATATTCCTAAAATATATCCTTAGTTATAACCAGGGATCAACAGAAAATGTTCACTCACAGGTTTGATCCCAATATTTATCAACAGGGGAAGCTTTAATCTACTCTGTTTCTCTGACCTGGGCTGTATGGCATTAACTAGGTTGTTAACCTTGTGCCCTTATGAGCTCATCATATTATTGATAAAATTAATTCACATCCCCAATCCAATTTAGCCTTGCTGTGGCATGGAAGTTCTAAACTCAATGACTTAAAAGCCTCTCAAACAGCAGTGACCAAAGACATGTGTCCTGATGCCCAATAATAGCTTCTCTTCAACTTTTGGGCTTTGCTCCTACTTATGTGTTCTCAAGTCAGGTATATATGATATGAATATCCTTTTATCTGGCATCCATTTGGACAAGGAAAGACCATTTACTGTACCTTTTTTTTTTCTAGTATAAACATGTCTTGTTCAATGAAATTATTTTTGAATTTCAGGGTATCTGTCACATTAAATTTGCACTGACAATTTTCTTCTAATTTATCTCTTTCATTTTATATTGCTATTTATCAAATTTCTAGAAAGCATGACAAATTTATTTTTAGGTACAATCCTTCCCTAAATATATATCCCCTCAAATTTTCAAAACTATATTACTTTTCATCAATTACATGTAAAACAATTTAAACATTTTTTTATAAAACTTTTAGTTCCAAAATATCTCACTTTTGCCCTATCCAAAAGGCTCCCTCCACTGAAAGACCTATTTGAAGTGAGGCAATACATTTCTATAAAAGTCATGCTACCAAAAAAAAAAAAATTAGGTCTTCCTTCCCAACCCCCCCCCAAAAAAAAGAAACATCAAGAAAAATAAAGTAAAAAAAAATCATGCTTCAATCTATATTTAGGTGCAATCAGTTTTTTCTTCAATTGTGGATATTTAGATATGGATATTTCAAAATAAGTAGTAAAGATTAGTCTTGCTTCATTGTATTGCTGAGAACAGCAAAGACATTCACAATTGATTATCTCATAATATTGCTGTTTTTTTGTGCACAGTACATTTCACTTTGCAGAAGTTCATGAATATCTTTCCATATTTTTCTGACAGTGTCCTGTTCATCTCTGTTATATCACAATAATATTCCTTTACAATTTATTTGCCATTCCCCAGTAGTTGGGCATCCCATTAAGTTAATTAAAATAATAAGATGTTATGTGCTCAGAGAAAAGAAATTTTATAACCATTATTGTACATACAGGTTGTTTTTCTTTTTAAATCTTTTTTTGGATACATATTATTTTATTAAATCAAAATGTATGATTGTATAGACCTTTGGTCATGATTGCAAATTGCTCTACAAAATGGTTGAATCATTACACAAATCCCCCAGCAATGGATTAATATCTCATACTACCCATATTTCCTTCAACATGTATTATTTTTTTCCTGGTTCATTTGTCAATTCAATAGGTATGAAGTAGTATCTCAGAATCATTTCAATTTGTATTTCTCCAATCAATAGTGAGCTATGTTATTTTTTCCCATGTGGCTATAAGTAACTTCATTACTTCATGTGAAAACTGTTTATATCTTATGATCTTTTATTAATTGGGAAATGGATCTTATTTTTATATATTTGACTCAGTTTCCTATCCATTTGAGAAGTGATGCTTTCATCAGATAAGCTTGCTTCAAAATTCTTTTTACAAATACTATTGCTAACTGCATTTCCTTCCATTTATTCTCTTCTCTCTCTCCTTTTATCCTGTCCCTCCCCAAAAGTGTTTGCTCCTAATCACTTTCTCTCCCATAATGCCCTTTCTTTCATCACCCTCCCCTTTTCTCATAACACAATCCCCTCCTATTTTCCTGCAGGGAAGAAGGGAGAGATATCTATAACCAAATGAGTGTTCATTTTATTTCCTTTTTGTGCTAATTTTGATGAGATTAAAGTTCACTCATGGCCCCACTCTCTTCCTCATCCCCTATAATAAATAGCTATTTTTGGAAGATAATTTTACTATTCCAGTTCTCCATTCATTTTGTTTACTATTTTAGGGGAGATAATTTGTGCTATTCCACCTTTCCAAGTCCTTTTCCTGTCTTCTCTCTGCCATCTTGATTCCACTTTCCAAAATGGAGTTCTTTCTATGAAACAATTTCCTAAAAATGATACCAGAGGAAGGATAAAGAAATATTTTAATAAATCAGATCACTGTAAAAAAAAATAATCAAAGATGAAATTTTGGTAGCAATACATTAAGAGTCTTATACTTATACTTATCAAACTAAGGAAGGGAAAGGTATGGTGAGACAATGAATAAACTATATGCCAGACACTGAGCTAAATGATTGGAATCAAAAGAAGCAATGGACAGTCCCTACACTAAAGAAGCTCACAATCTAATGGGGAAGACAGAAAAGCTAATATGTATAAATAAGGTATATATGGCTGAAACTTTAAAAAATAAGAATGAATTATTTTAGAAGAGATGATATCGAGATGTCACAGTATATAGAGCCTGGAGCCTAGAGTCAGGAAGACTTGAATTCAAATCCAAGATCAGAAATGTATTAGCTAGATGACTCTGAGCATGTCACAATCAGCCTAATCTATAAAATGGGATAGAGAAGAAAATGGCAAAAGAACAAAGTATCTTTGACAAGAAAAACCCAAATCCAATCACAAATTGATCTAAGCAGTGGTTAAGTGATAGATTTTAAAGCATTTTATAATGAGAATTATTTAGGTATTGATTTAAAAATAAAGTCACTGAGGGATGTAATTCCCATAGAAATCTTAGGGAAATTATATATACATACATACATACATATATATATATATATGTGTGTGTGTGTGTGTGTGTGTGTATGCCATTAATATGATCCATTTTAGTTTCCCTTACACTTTCTATATTCACATCCTCCAAAAGTACTATTCACCTGAATTTAAACTTAACCTACCCTGAAGGGGGAACATACAAACACATGAAAATGGATGTGCCTCAGGCTTGTCTTTGGGCACTAATTATTGCCTTTATTAGGTTTGAGTCCAATGCAACAAGGATCATCCTCAACTATTTAAACAAGTGCCCAATGTCAAAATAAGCTGAGTGACAAAATGGCATTTCTTTTCAATTTTTGAACACCTTAAGTGAAGATCTATTCTTGGGAATAATAGTGTATAAACATTCAGTAAACAAATATTTATTAGGTCCCTATAATATGCTAGTTACTGCACTGAGTACTGGGGATACAAAGAGGGCTTTTGTTTTTGAAGAGTAATCTAATAAGGCAACATCAAGAAAGAGAGGACAAATAAGCTGTATGGTAGATCAATAGGAAATAATTAACAAAAGGAAGCCACTACTATTAAGTTTTGGAAAGGCTTTTCTAATAAGGTGGGACTTTAGTTGGGCTTTGAGCAAGTCAAAGAAGCCTAAAAATATAGATGAGAAGGTTGAGAATTCCAGAAATGGAGGTCAGCCTGAAAAAAAATGTCTATTAGAGTCTTGTTTCAAGATAATCTATTCTTGTCCATGGAACAGTAAGATCAACATCATCTCTGCATTAAATAACATGTGGAGATTAATGGTGTATAGTACAAGGGAAGGAGACTAATAATATACAGAGTACATTGAAAGACACTCATTTGTTTTTGTATTTTTTTCTGGAGGTAGGAGAAAGCCACTAAAATTTTTAAATATGGAAGTTATATAATCTGGCCTACTCTTTAGAAGAATTACTTCCAAGACAGAATGGAGAATGGAGCAGAATGAGGAGACGCCTATGGGCAGAGAGATCCATTGAAAGACTATTGCAATAGTCCAGGTGTGAAGTCATGGGATGTACCAGTAGCAGAGGAGAGGAGGGAAACCTTTTGGAGAAGTGTTGCGAAAATGAAATCAACAGACCTTGGCAATAGATTATATAAAGGGACTGAGAGACAGTGAGGAGTTTAGGGCAAACCTGCAACTATGAATATACAACACTGTGTTTCCCAAGCTTCATTTTTATGTGTCCCAATAGAAAGCCAGATTTTATTCCACCTCAAATAAGACCACAAAACTCCATAAGATCACAAAAGAGGCCCTGTAGCTCAAATGAGATTGCCCTTCTCTCAAGTACTTCTTGTAATGAACATTTTCTTCCCTTTCAGCTGCACTCCTACCTGAAGAACACCCAGTTTAAGAACAGAGCTGGTGACCAGGTGTTTGTGGATGAGAATAGACGCCCTGAAGCTCAGTATGCCATTATGAACTATGTGTTCTTTCCTAATAAAACTGATCTTCTTCTGCATGTGGGGGACTTTATTCCAGAGGCTCCACTTAATCAAGATTTTACAATTTGTGCAGATGCCATAGTGTGGGACAAGTGGGGTTCAGAGGTCAGACACATTTTGAATGTTAACTTTATGCTTCTAATCACAGGAAGAATTCTTTCCCTATTTGTTTTATTCTGTATTACTTATAGGGACCACTAAGTGGTAAAACGACTAGAGTGCTAGACTTGATTCTGATTCACTTTTCTTAGTTCATCGAAATTTATCATTTTCCCTGAAACAATCCTGGCTATCATTTCTTACAACACAATATTGTTTCATAACATTTACATATATCTACATATATTATATACAAAGACTTTGATACATACATCCACATGCACATACAAATCTAACCCTAACCCTAAATTCGCCTCCCGACTCTAACCCTAAATATATGTAGTACCTTGTTCAACAATTCTTTTGTTTATAGACACCATCACATATTTCCATTCTTTCCCATTTCAAAACAGCTATAAATATTTTAAAATTTTTATTTTGAACTTAAATACAAAAAGATAGAAAAAACATTTCCATGTATATAGCACAACACAAAAAGTGTATTTAATATATAAAAGCATCTAATTTCATATGTTCTTTATAAATTATTTGAGCAGTCATATCACCCAAAATGACAGATTTCAAAGATGCTTTTAGAAAAACATTACTATTATTGTGTACAACATTCTCTTAGTTCTACTCATTTATCTTTTTTATTATTTCATGCTAGCCTTTCTGTTTTTCTAAAATCAATTAGCTCATTATTTTTAACAGCAAAATAGTATTCCACCTTAATTATATACACTACAACTTTTTTAGTAATTCTGCAATTGATGGGCATACTCTCGATTTCCAGTTCTTTGCCTCCCCAAAGAGAGATTCCATAAAAATTTTGTTATTGAAAAGTGGTTTTCCCCTTTACCTATTTACTTTGGAAGCATACCTAAAAATACTATTGCCATGTTAAATTGTATATGTTTTCCTGATTCTGAGAGGAGAAGGTTGAGATCCCCCACTAGAATAATTTTACTATTTCTTCCTGGCTTAAAATCTCTAGGAATTTGCCTGCTCTACTACTTAATGCATACACATTTAGTATTGTTATTACTTCATTATTTATAGTATGCCTAAATAAGATATATTTTCCCTTATTGTCTCTTTTAATAAGATCAATTTTTACTTTTGCTTTATCTGAGATCAGGATCACTATCTCTGCTTCTTTTAATTCAGCTGAAGAATAACAAATTCTGCTCCAGCCTTTTATTTTACCTTTATACACACACACTCTCTCTCTCTCTCTGTCAAGTGTGTTTCTTGTAAACAACATATTGTAGGATTCTGTTTTTTAATCCATTCTGCTATTTGCTTCTGTTTTATGGGAGAGTTCATCCCATTCACATTAACAGTTATGATTACCAGCTCTGTGTTTCCCTCCATCG
Source organism: Sarcophilus harrisii (assembly GCF_902635505.1). Lineage (NCBI taxonomy): Eukaryota > Metazoa > Chordata > Mammalia > Dasyuromorphia > Dasyuridae > Sarcophilus > Sarcophilus harrisii. The sequence goes on along the minus strand of NC_045426.1, from coordinate 713,579,667 downwards.
CATTTTCTCCTCTGTATATATTTTATTAACTTTCCATCCTGTTCTTAATCTTCTTTTTTACCCACCCTACCCACTATCTTATTTCCTACCATTTCTTCCCCTTCTCTTACCTTTTCCCCTGTTTCTGCTCTAGTTTCTATCTTGCCTCTACATTTTCTTTTATTCTTTCTCCTTCTACTTCTTTATAGGAGTAGATAAATTTCTATATCCACTGAATGATTAAATCCTTCCTTCTTAGAGCCAAAACTGATGGGATCAAACTTCAGACAATGCTCATTCTCTTCCTTTTTTCCCCTGAAATATAATAGGTCTGTTGAATGTCTTGGTGTGAACTAATTGTCCCATTATACCTTCCCTTTCCTTTTTTTTTTTTTTTTCCCAGTACAGACCTTTTTCTACCCCCTAATGTCTTTTTCTTTGATGTCATCACATCAAAGTTCACTCACCACCACACCCTCAGTCCATGTGATTCCCTACTCTGTCTTCCCCAGTGATAGATACAGTTCTTAAGAGTTACAGATACTGCTTTCTCATCCAGGGATGCAAACAGTTTAACCTTTAAATTATATGTGTGTGTGTGTGTGTGTGTGTGTGTGTGTGTGTGTGTGTCTGAGTTTGTGTTTTGTTCTTCCCTGTTACGATAGTAGCTTTTTATAGTCAAGATTCTTTTCTGTTTCTGGCCCATTTTCTTTGCTTTTCTTTTGATATTTCCTCTTTTTTTTTATTTTAACCATATTTTCTCTTTTTTAACTTTTATGGTTGAGCTCTGCTGCAGGGGTAAAGGTGATGTGGTCCCAAGCTTTGTGTACAGTTTTGAGTCTTGACTTTGAGCACAGTGGCTCCTTGAGTTTGCAGGGGGTAGCTCTGACTACTCTTTTCAGGAAACAGACTGGTTTCCCAGAGTTTGCTTTCTGACCTGGAACTGAAAGCTGCCCCACTGATTTGCTCCTCTATTGAACCAAAATTCAGGTGGTGTTTTTTGCCATTTGCTTTTTCTTTATATATTGAGATAATCAAATTATTTTTGTTATTATACTGATAGTTTTCCTGATACTGAGATAGCCCTGAATTCTAGGTATAAATTCCATTTAGTCATAGGATATTAAACTAGTGATTAGTTGTTGCAATCTCCTTGCTCATAATTTATTTAAGGTTTTTGGAGGAATATTCATTAAAGAAATTGATCCATAATTTTCTTTCTCTATTTTGATTCTTCTTGGTTTAGGTATCAGCACAATATCTGTGTCATAAAAAGAATGTGGTAGGACTCCTTCTTTGCCTATATTTTTTCCAAATAATTAATATAAAATTGGAATTGATGGTTCTTTAAATGTTTGATAGAATTCACTTATAGATCCATGTGGCCCAGGAGATTTTTTCTTAAGCAGTATATTAATAGCTTGTTCAATTTATTTTTCTGAAATGGGATTAATTTGAGTATTTTATTTCTTTTTCTGTTAATGTGAGCAAGCTATGTTTTTTGTAAATATTTATTCACCTCATTTAGATTATCAAATTTATTGGCATGCCTTTGGGCAAAATAGCTCCTAATTATTGCTTGTATTTCCTCTTCATTGATGGTAAGTTTATACTTTTCATGTTTGAGATTGACACTGTAGGTTCCAAATACCACTGAGAAAAAGATATAGTCCTTTCTATCCCCATTCAGTTTTCTCCAGAGATTTATCTTACCTAGGTTTTCTTTTCTTTTCTTAAAAATTATAACTTTTTATTGACAGAACCCATGCCTGGGTAATTTTTTTTTTTTTTACCATATTATCCCTTGCACTCACTTCTATTCCGACTTTTACCCTTCCTCCCTCCACCCCTTCCCCCAAATGGCAAGCAGTCCTATACATGTTAAATTTGTCACAGTATATCCTAGATACAATATATGTGTGCAGAACCAGACAGTTCTCTTGTTGCACAGGAAGAATTGGATTCAGAAGGCAAAAATAACCCGGGAAGAAAAACAAAAATGCAAACAGTTTACATTGATTTCCCAGTGTTTTTTTCTTTGGATTGCTTCTGTCCATCATTGATCAATTGAAACTGAGTTAGATCTTCTTTTTGTCAAAGAAATCCACTTCCATCAGAATATATCCTCATACAGTATCGTTGTTGATATATATAATGATCTCCTGGTTCTGCTCATTTCATTTAGCATCTTATCTAACTTTTCTAAAATTTTGTTCACCTTCTCAACTTCTTTCTTATTTATTTGTGATTAGATTTGTATAGTTCTCATATAAGAAGATTGAGATTCCTCACTAGACTAATTTTGCTCTCTATTTTTTCCTGTAAATGACTTAACTTCTCTACAAATTTGGATGCTACACTACTTTGTGCATATATATTTAGTATTATTTATAGTACCCTTTAGCAAGATGTAGTTTCCTTCCTTGTGTCTTTTAATTATATCAATTTTTACTTTTCCTTGGTCTGTGATCAGGATTGCTACTCTTGCTTCTTTTTTATTTTAGTTGAAGCATAATATAATCTACTCCAGCTTTTTACTTTTATTTTATATGTATCTCTCTGCTTCAAATGTGTTTTTTAGTAAACAACATATTGTAGGAGTCTGGCTCTTAATTCACTGTGCTATTTGCTTCCCTTTTATAGGAGAGTTCATCCCATTCATATCCACACTTAAGATTACTGATTCTGTATTTCCCATTATCCTTTTTTCTCATCATTATATTTTATTTTCTCCTTTCAGGCATTCTCTCCTCACCAGTGTTTTATTTTTCTAATCACCACTTCCTTCAATATGCCTTCTCTTCATTCAAAAATCCCCTTGGTAATTTCTTTTCCTTTCCATTACTGTCCTCTCCACTATTAGTCCCTTTTTTTCCATCTCCCTATTTCCCTATAGGATGAGACAAATTTCTGTGCCAAACTAATTATTTATGATATGCTGTTTTTATATCCTCACATTAAAGTTAACTTATGCTTAAACCTTCTGTCTAAATATAATCTTTCTAATTGTCCTGACAAAGATACAGGTCTCAAGAGTTAAAGTATCATCTCTACATGTAGAGACATAAACATTTTAAACTTTTAAAAAACATGGTTTTCTTTTATTCCCTTTTTTACCTTTTTATGTTTCTCTTGACTTATGTACTTGAAGATCAAATTTTCCATTCAGTTCTGGCATTTTCATCAGAAATGATTAGAAATTCCCTATTTTATTGAATGTCCACTTTCCCCCTAAAGGTTAATGTTAATTGATGTCTCATTGAGCAATTTAATTCTATTTGTCCAATTGTAATTTTTAATGAAGAATTACCTTTTTCCAGTTAGTCTTTTCATCTTTTTTTAAAAAAATAATTTGACTTATTGTACTTTTAAAAGAATTTTTTTTTTGATCAGTGGATTGTTTTATTTTAGATTTTAATTTCTTGATGAGTTGTTTTCTTTTTCAATTTTACCAAATTTATTTTTAAGGAGTTTTCTTTTTTGCATTTCACCAAATTTATTTTTTTAACAACTTCTTTTCTTCAGTATATTTTCCATTTATCCAAACATGTTTTCTTTTTTGATAATAGCTTTTATTTTTTGAAATACATGCATTGACCCTTGCAAAATTTTGCCTTTTATTCCCTTCCCTAGACAGCAAGTAATCCAATATAGGCTAAAAATGTGCAATTTCTAAACATTTTCACATTCATCATGCTGCACAAGGGAAAACAGAGCAAAAAGGGGGAAAGAAAAAGAACAAAAAGCAAAAAAACAACAACAAAATGGAGAAATACTATGTTGTGATCCACATTCAGTCACCCTACTCCTCTTTCTGGGTGAAGATGGCTCTCTCCATCACAAGTCTATTGGAATTAGCTTGAATCATCTCATTGAAAAGAGCCATGTCCATCAAAATCATTTATCACATAATCTCCTTGTTGCTACATACAATGTTCTCTTGCTTCTACCCATTCACTTAGCATCAGTTCATGTCTCTCTATGCCTTTCTGACATCATCCTGATGATTGTTTCTTATAGAACAATAATATTCCATAACATTCATATACCATAACTTATTCAGCCATTCCCCAACTGGTGGGAATTTACTCAGTTTCCAATTGCTTACCACTATAAAAAAGGCCTGCTACAAACATTTTTTTATATATCTGGGTCCTTTTCCCCTTTTAATGATCTGTTTGTGATACAGACCCAGTAGAAGTACTGACGGATGAAAGGATATGAATAATTTGATAACTCTTTGGCTCTCCGGAATGGATGGATCAATTTACAACTCCACCAACAAAGAATTAGTGTCCAAGTTTTTCACCTTTTGTTGTTATTGTGTTTGCTTTGTCCCCCTTGTGATTTTTTTCTTGTACAGCATGACAAATATCAAAATATGTTTAGAAGAATTGCACATGTTTAACCTATATCAGATTGCTTGTTTTTAGGAGAGAGGGAGGGAAGAGAAAGGCAGAAAAATTTGAAACACAAGATTTTGCAAAGGTGAGTGTTGAAGAATATCTTTGCATGTATTTGAAAAAAGCAAGTACTATTTAAAAAAAAATAAAAGGAACTCCTTTTTTCTTCTGCAAATTCTCACTTAATAGTTCTCACTTAAAAATGTGTATTCCACTCTCCTCTCAATACTTTAGGTTCCCTCTGGAGTATGCAGTGACAGTTGTCAGGCTGGATTCAGGAAATCCCCTTTGGAGGGGAAGGCTGCCTGCTGTTTCAACTGTTCCCCATGCTCAGAAGGGGAGATCTCCAATCAGATGGGTGAGTTTCTTCAGGAAACTCTTTTCTCATGGCCACTGATAAAAGAAAATAACAAAGAAACTATTAAATTGTCTAAAATTTTAGGAATATCAGGGTCTCAGTAAGAGATTGTATGAGACTGAGATGGACCAAAGGAATATCCAGAAATAAGTTTCCAGTCACGGTGGGTTTGATCTCACTAAACAATGTGAAAGATAATTAATAGAAAAACAATTATTCATTGTCTTATTTCGTGGATGAACTGCTATCACTTTGTCTTGTCCTCTAGAGGGTATGTGTGGAAATAGATATGATAAAGAACCATATGTATGTGTCTATATACTTATATGCATATGAGTACACACACATATATATATATGTGTATGTATATATTTGTGTGTGCATATACACATCTATATGTATGTTATTATATGTGTGAGAAAGAGACAGAGAGAGAGACAAAGAGACAGACAGAGGGAGAGAGGGAGAGGGAGAGAGAGAGAGAGAGAGATGTTGGAACTAAAGTTTTCTGAGGGATGTAAATTTGTTGGATGCCAGATTCTACTGGGGATTTAATTCAAAATAAGGCTAGGGGAGGTCATCCCAAGAAAAATAGTTGGGCTCCAGCAAGAAATTAAAGGTAGTGATTGAAATGAGGAGTAGGCTATCTACGGGGGTAACATACCACTAAATTTGAGTGAAATAAGGTGAGATTTTTAGCCTGGAATCAATCTGCAAAAACCATTAGAACAAATTTATTTCATATTTAAATGCAGAGAAACAAGCCAACTCCCACCCCTTTGTTCCAACTAGGATATTATATTTTCTCGGTGCCATTCCTCCCTCCATCATAACAACACCTGAAATTATGGTATGTGAATCAAGAGTACTTGGAAGATTTGATTTATTCTGAAGGAGACCAAATTGTGTGCTCTTTCTTAGTTTAAGTAAAGCAAAATCAGTCACAAGATGTTTGATAGTTACAGAAATGAAGAAAGGAGAGGAGAGCGATTAAATCTTCCCTGTGCTCTTTCTAATCATAAAAAGGGAGTATTCCCTGGAAGCCTTTTTCATCACAACTCCTCCACAGATCGATTTCTTTTCTTTTGCACTCTTTCTTTATGTCTTTTACTGTTTCTTTCTCTGTCTCTTTACTCATTCTTCTCTCTCTGTCTTTGTCTCTCATCTGTTTATCTGTTTTTCCCCCTTTTGTTTCTTGTACACACTTCTCTCTCTGTCTTTCTTTTTCTTCCTCTTTCTTTTTCCCCTTCTACCTATCAATCTTTCCATTTTTTATTTATGTCTCGCTCCATTTTCCACCATACGCTCTATCTTAGTTACCATCACACAGGATGAACTCTGATTGGGCTTATTATGGTGCTTTAGTCAAAATGGCTTTCTCCATCCATAATTAAGCAAATTTCTACTTCAGGGCAAGGAGAAAATAACTCTTTCTCTCCTGGTTTACATTTCCAAAAACAAACAAAATTAGGTTTCAAAATTTTTAACTTTTGCCTACAGAAAAATCAGTCTGATTACCAAGTTATATCTGGAAACAAGGAAGTTTTGGTAAATGATCCTCGATAATTAAAGCCTTTCGTCCTACTTTGCAATTGACTGAACTATAAAATATACATCTCTATCCACTTTACTGATTATTTGTCAACAAATTAAGTAAATTAAAAATAAGACTGATTAAGAATCAGACTTCTAACAGTGTCATTTTCTGATCGAGAATAATGGAGTACAACAGTCTGTAAAGAACTGAATTGAAAATTACCCCCAAAACAAGTAAGATGCACATAGTGAATTTATGCAGATTTTTACCATGTAACCAATGAGGTCACTAGAAGAAGAATAGTAGCACATAATGTATGAGAGTAAACAATGAACTTATGAAAAGGTGAAATGTTCATAAAATGAAATGAAGAATGAGAAGTGGCCAGTGTTTCCATGTTATAATCATAGCTGGAATTAGCAAGCAAAGCCTACAGTATAATGAACAAACATCCTGTGGTTTTCTAAAATTGTGTGTGGACAAGGATAACAGTCCCATAGATGGGCAAGTAGAGTTAAGCAACGATCTTCCACGATGAAGGGAAAATCCAAATCAAGAAATCTACTGATGCATCTGAATTTTGGAAGTTTGGAGGACATGAAATTGACCAGGACAAAGGAACTTTAACAGCATTTAATTCAGTAAGACTGATGTGGAGATGGAGAATGAGTTAAGGAGATGAAAGTTTCAATGGCTGACTCAGAATCTCAAGTGAAAATTTTGTTGAGCATGTGGAAGTGAATTTTTATAATCTTGTGTATGTAATGAAATATATCTTATAGTTTTCATACTTTTTTTCAGAAGAATATTTGCTTACAACTGATCGATCCAATGCTGATATCTAGCAGGGTCTTCAGAGATCTTGCTTGATTTCCACATGCTTGGATTTCCACATGAAACCCAGAGTAATTGCTTGAGTCAGTAAGCTCCACAGAGACCATCCAAATACTATCACCCATACCTAATGAATAATAATCTAATATTCTTTCTCTCTCTACCTTATTGTTCAAATTGGGTATGATTTTTTAACCCCATAATGAGTCAGACTTGCTAGGGAATGCTAAAAGCAGTAGACCTTCTATTTGGGGGCATTTTAATCAGCATAATAGAAAATACCGATAGTGTTGGTTCTAGATCTGTGACTTCACTCCTAAAGGGAGCTCCTGAATTAGGAATTACCTTTACTTATGAAGGTCAGCAATTTCTCTAAACTTATTTTTTGAGAGATTCCTAGATCACTGAGGAGTTGAGTGACTTCAAGACTATGACAAAAGCATCTATACCCTGATTAGCCATTGGCTATTTATTTTCTACATCATATTGCACATAGAGTGACAAAAGAAAATTAATCCACTTGAGAGATTAAGGAATGGGACATAGTTAAGATGGGTAAATATCCACCTGGATCACAGTGCTTGTGGAGTCAATTTAGAATTCTGTCTTGGGAGAAAACTTGATGCTGCCATTACTCATCTAATGGCATTGCATTTGAGCCTTGCCTTAGAATGTTTTCAAGCCAGGAGAATAGGGAAAAGAGGAAAGAAGAGAAAAGGTGGATTCTATGAAAAGATATGATAATGTATACAAAGTTCACACTATGCAATAATCTCAATTTGTAACTTGATGTGGAAGTACATGGGTGTCTTCCCTGCAGTGAGGGTTGTTTCTTCATTTAGGGGTGAGCATAATAAGGATGGTAGTGTTTAAATGATACAACCTTCATTTATATAAGGGTTTAATTTTGTATCAAATATATTCTATCTCATTTTAATCTCAAAATAACCCTGTGAAGGAGGTGCTATTATTATCTCCATTTCAATGATAGGAAAATGAAGGCAGACAAATGTGAAAGGACTTACACAAGGTCACACAGCTATTAGATTTCTGAGGCAGGATGCAAATTCTGACATTCTTGACTTCAAGTCCTATTCACTATTCAAGTTGCCATTTACTTATTTATACTATATAGTAAAATTTTAAAGTTTTATTCTGATTTGTGACATTCCTGGCATATGTCTGTTTTGATTGTCATCTCTGATGTGACAAAGCCAATTCAAGGCTTTGTTAGAACATCATAGAAAAAAAGAAAGAAACAAGGAGAAAAGAGAATTTCTAGGAAAGAAAGAACCTGATGATAATAAATCTGGATCTAGAATGCCAGAGAGGGGCTTTAGAATATTATTTCCTAGGTAAAGTTTAAGAAGTTTTCATGGATCTGAAGGAGAGGGTTAAAATAGGGTCAATGCAATATTCCAAAAACAAGTGGAAATTTTTACTCATGAACCAATGAGAATTTCTCTTTAAATTATCTGATTAAACAAAAGTGTTAAAGGGTTATGGAATCACTGAGCAATATATAGCATAATGGCACCATTTCCCTATTAACAGGAGGGACAATTTCAATATAAAAAGTAGTTTTACTAAAATAAACTTTTGTCAGCTATTTAATAAGTCATCAATCATTTAATGAAGAATCATTTAGTAGATGAAGGTTTTGGTGATAAATAATGGGGAGAAAAAGATGAAAGTACTACATTCAAAGAATTTACATTTCAATGGGAAGAGACAGGGATTCACATAATATATGTTTCTATCAAAAAATGGATAAAATTCACATGAAGTACCTGTGAAAAGGTGTAAACTGGAAATCCAAAAAGACGAGGAAGGCTTAATGCAGGTAAATGTCCAAAGTGAGTTGTTGTACAACATAACATAAGGAGTCATCTTGACATTTGATGCTAAAAGGCTCTACTCTCTAAGTTTACTGCACTAAATGATTAGATTATGAGGAACAGGTTTCATCAGTAAAGTAAAACACATACAGAGAATAAACATGAATTAAGCCCCAACTAGTGATAAAGGACATGAACAGAATTAGGTTAGCCTTTTATGTCCTATTACTTACTAGTGACTTTGTTATTCCATAAAGAGAAAAAAAAAAGATTTTGTTTCCTATGGAGGCAGAAGGAATTGCTGTAGCTTTCCTGACTCTTTCCTACATTTTGAAATGAGGATAATTTTTAAAGTCTAAACCTTATTCCCTTGTTTATCACCTACAGATGCAGAGCAGTGTATGAAATGCCCAGAGGATAAATATCCCAATGAGCAGAGAGATCACTGCCTTCCCAAGCTTGTGACCTTCCTGGATGTGAAAGAAGCATGGGGGATGGCATTGACCTTTTTAGCTATTTTGTTTTCATTACTGACAGCTCTGATTCTGTGCATCTTTGTGAAATTCCAGGACACACCCATAGTCAAGGCCAATAACCGGAATCTCAGCTACACTCTCCTCACCTCCCTTATCTTCTGCTTCCTCTGTTCCTTGCTCTTCATAGGCCGTCCTACCACTGCTACCTGTCTTCTTCAACAAACAGTATTTGCAGTTGTGTTCACAGTGGCTGTTTCTTCCATTTTGGCCAAAACCATCATAGTGGTTCTGGCTTTCAGGATTATAAGGCCAAGGAGCAGGATCCGGATGTTCCTTCATCCTAGAATGTCTTACTATGTTGTTCTCATCTGCTCCGGAATTCAAGGGCTTTTCTGTGCCATCTGGTTGGGGACCTATCCCCCCTTTCCAGAAGCAGACACACGCTCTGAATCTGGCCATATCATCCTCAGATGTAACGAGGGCTCTGCCTTTGCATTGTATGGTGTTCTAGGCTACATGGGCTTTCTGGCCCTGGGAAGCTTCACTATAGCCTTCTTGGCCAGGAACCTGCCTGATGCCTTCAATGAAGCCAAGTTCATCACTTTCAGCATGCTGGTGTTTTGCAGCGTCTGGATCTCTTTTCTCCCCACTTATCAGAGCACTAAAGGGAAGGCAATGGTGCTTGTGGAGATCTTCTCCATTTTGACCTCCAGTGCTGGGTTATTGGGCTGCATTTTTATTCCCAAATGCTATGTGATCCTCCTGATGTCAGATGAAAATACTTCCAAACACATCAAGAATCACAGGTGTATCTAAGGCAAGATTTTTTTTCCTTTTTTAATTTATTATTTTTATTTTCCTCAGTTATATGTAAAATATTTTTACATTTATTTGTTTATAAAACTTTTATATCCAGATCATCTCTCTTCCTCAATTCCCCTGCATTAAGAAGATACATGTGAAGTCTTGCAATACATTTCTGTAATTGTTGTTGTATTGTTGTGTTGTTATAACATTGTTGTTATGTTGAGGGGAAAAAACATATCTTCCTTTTCTCCTCCCAAATAAAGAAAAACAAAAATTTTAAAAAGTATACTTAAAATTGTATTCATACACATTCTTTGGGCATAGATAGCATTTTTCACCATAATAGCTTCAGAAGAGTCTTGAATCATTTTATTGCTGAGACTAGTAAAGTCTTTCAGAACTGATCATCCAAAAACATTATTTTGATTTTGTACACAGTAGGCTTCACTTTGCTTCAGTTTATGAAAGATTTTTCAGTTTTTTCTGAGAGCAAACTGCACATAATTTCTTTCAAAACAATAATATTTCTTCATAATCATGTATCTCAATTAATTCAGACATTCCACATTTTATAGGCATTGCTTTAATTTCCATTAGAAACTTTGCCATTAGAAAAGAGCAGCTATAAAGATTTTTATAAATACAGTTTCTTTTCTTTTTAAAAAATATCTTTTTGGATTCATGTTTATTATGTGTGTTGTTAAGTCAAAGGATATACAATATATTCTTTTGATCATTTATTAACTGGGGAATAGCTCATTTTAAAAATAGATTTTCCAATATTCCCTATACATTTGAGGGGGAAAAAAGGTTCATCAGAGAAACTTGCTTCAAAACTTTTTTTTTCAAAATTACTATTGCAAGTCAATTTCTCTCATGTTGATTGCATTTTCTTATCCTTACACCCAATCCCGTCTCAAAATTGGTTTGTTTCTGTTCACTCTTCCCCAAGGATGCCCTCTAGTCTATCAGCCTCCTTTTTTTTTTTTTTTTAAAGTATCCACTTTCCCTCTTACTTTCTTTCAGGTTAATTTAGATTTTTATATTCATTTTGATCATGTATGTTATTTCCTCTTTGAGCCAATTCAGATGAGATATTCCCTCACTCCCTTTTGATATACTACTCTTGCTATTCAATATAAAAGCTTTTACTTGCTTCTTTAATGGAAGATAATTAATGCCATTCCACCTCTCATTTTCCCTTTCTCCCAGTACATTCCTCTCTCACCTCTTAATTTAATTTACTTTAAGTTTTTGTAGATATTATCCCTTTATATTCAACTCACACCTGCTCCCTCTTCTATATATACTCCTCCTAATTGCCATAATAATGGAAAAGTCCTTACTAAATAGTCAGTATCCTCCTCCCATGTAGAATGTAAAGATATGAGTCTTATTAAATCTCTTATGATTTCCCTTTCCTGATTACCTGCTTATGCTTCTCTTGAACATCAATTATATTCAGTTTTGGTTTTTTCATCATGGATGATTGAAAGTCCTCTAATTCAATGAATGCCAACCTTTTCCCGAAAGGGTTAACTCATTTTTATTGGGTAGGTGATTCTTGGTTATTATCCTAGCTCCATTGCTCTCCAGAATTTCAATCACTCTGATTCTTTGGAATAAAAGCTGCTACATTTTGTGTTATCCTGAATATTTATCCACTATGTTTGAATTCTTTCTTTCTACATGCTTGCAATATTTTCTTCCTGACCTTGGAGTTGGAGATTTGGCTCCAATATTCCTAGGGAGTTTTCATCTTGGAACCTCTTTCAGGAGGTGACCAGTACATGTTTTCAATTCCTATTTTACCTTCTTGTTCCAGAATATCAGGAGTTTTCCTTGATAATTTCTTGCAGTATAATGTCTAGGCTTTCTTTTGAATCATAGCTTTCAAATAGATTCATATATTTTTATTCTCAATAAAATTTAATTTTTCCAAATACAGATAGCTTTCAACATTAATTTTTGCAAAACTTTGTGTTCCAGATTTTCCTCCATCTCCTTCATCTCTACCCCAAGGCAATAATCAATCAGATATAGGTTATGGCATGCATATTTGTTATATTGGCAAGAAAAATATGATCAAAACCTGAAGAGGGACAGTCTCAAATAAGTCCATATAGCGAGAGTAAGGTCCAGGTCTTGAGACCTGCTCTCTGTAAGGACTACTTGCAGTTCAAATCATTGGCTCAATGTCTTCCCTGACAGTGAAAAAGACACGTCTAAAATAAATTTAAGTTATCTCAGTGAACAATGTATGTAACAGAAACAAGGTATTACAGACTATGCAGTTTATGATTCTGTTATGGCAGATTGTTACTTCTAGTTACTGTTTAAAGTTAATGACAAGTGGAAATGTCAGGCATGGGATATACATTAACCTTGGAGTGTACACAGTACCAACTGGAGACATCTGATATTATTTCAACATCAGCTTAAAGAGTATATAAAATTTGGCTCACAGATCAATAAAGGGACGGCTTTGATGGTTCCACCTGGCTCCTGTATTTAAATTTCAGTACTCATCCTATTCAGTGGATCTGGCCTCCACAAAAACGTACAAAAAATAAAAACTGACAAACAAATAAAAAAGGTGAAAATACTATGTTTCAATCCAGATTCAGTTTCCATAGTTCTCTATTTGTGTGTGACAGGCATTTTCTACACCAGTTTCAGATTTGCTTTGAATAACCACATTGTTGAAAAGAGGCAAGTCAATCACAGTTAATCGTTCATATTCTTGTTTTTGGGTACAATGTTCTCTTGGTACTGCTCACTTCACTAAGCATCAATTTATATAGATCTTTCCAGATATATTTGAAATCAGTTTACTTTACTTTGTTGCCTCCTTGCCTGGGGCCTGGTTAGCTTTCTTGAGGCCCTTCAGGACTCCCTTCAGGACTTCCCTCTTGGTTTTAGAGGAGAAGGGAAGGAGGAGAGCCTGCCACCACATGGTGTGAGATGGAGTGAATGAATCTGTCTCTCAGTATCCAGGCTTGTGCTTCAGCCTCCAGCCTTAGGATCAAAGTGGACCATGAAATGAATCTCTCAGTCTCTGCTGGCTGATATATACTCTTATTATAATTACATCATCGTAAGTGTGAATCTTATAGAACTATATTAAGTACTAAGTACATGTACTGAACTAGAGAACTATTAATCACCAGGCTAAACTAGATAACCATTGTCTTATCAATTCCACAAAGTTAGCACCTTGTAAGAATCCTTGTTTCAGAGTTCTGGCCCATAACATTAGGGATACAGATCTGGCCCTGCCCAGTGGGGTCCACACTGAACAGGGGAGATAAGTGACATGGTGTCAGCAGCTTATGATGCTGAATGTCAGAATCAGGTATCAAATGATTTCAGGTTGACCAACTAGTTGGAATTTCATGGTTTAGAGTCTGGAAGAAACAACTCTCATAAATAGATCAAAAATGCAAGGACTAAATATTAGCAAAAGAAAAAGAGTAAACAAAAATGGAGGTAGTATGGAGGTTACTAGGGATAGTAACCAGGAACTCTATCCAGAGAAAGACTGGTAGGGAATGAGGCTGTCATGAATCCTAACAGCTTCCTTAGAATAAATGCCAAAGGATGCTTTCCCCAAATTCCTGCTTTTGTTTCCTCAAGGAAGTAGGGACAATGGGTAGAACAGTGTGGCCTTAAGTGAGTATGAACTCCTTTAGCAAAAACATTAGTCTTTTTAGTCTCACAAGGGAAGGCTTTTACCTAAATAGTTCAGGTGTCAACAAAAACCAAAAGCAGTTTGAAACCCCTGCCAAGGGGCATATATGCAAAATCCATCAGTCAATCTCCTAAGTATGTACCAGTCCTCCAGACAGGTTTCAACGATGGGAGGGTTTGGCTGCCCTTTCAGAATTTACTTGCCTAGGAGCTTTAGGAGGGAATATAGTAGCCAGGAGTTGGGGAATTAAAAGTGCCATGGCAGAGGCAAAGAGGCAATAGCATGGACAGCTGAATTAGCAAGCCCATTTCCCTTGGCCTGATGTGACTCCTTCTGTTGTCCTTTACAAAACATAACAGAAACCTCTCTAGGTCCATGGTCAGCTAGCAGTAATTGTTCCTCTGCATACTTATTGGGGGAATGTTTAGCTGTCAAAATTCCATTTTCTTTCAAAATAGCCCCCAGGGGCATGCAAAATACGAAAGGCATATTTGGAGAGAATATAGATATTCATTCTCATTTCTTTCTCCAATTTTCAAGCGCTGATGAGGGCAAAAATGCTCTGAATCTAGTGGGGAGTTAGATCTCCTATGATTGGCCTAGCATAACTTTAGAACTTACTTACTTAGAAGGGCTATAAAAGCCACAGCTTCAAGGCCTAGGAGGGTCACTCCAAAAACTCCAAGTTTCTTTGGGTAGTAAGCAAGGAGTCTGGGATAGTGTAAAGTCCAGGCTAGCTCCCTGGAGGCCTCACAATAAGCCAGAGTCAGGATAAGCAAAAGTTTTTGGTCTTTAGGGGGAGAAGTGAAGGAGATGGACAAAACTGCCACAAGCTCACCATCAACCTCCTTTCTCCTTGTCCTCCAAAGTGAGTCTGCCTTGTCTCACATCACCCTCCAATCTCTCCTATGATTATCTGTATACACCAAAACATTGAGCCAGCAGGGAACAGTGACAAGGGCCATTTTTCCAAACATATGCTAATAGAATCATTGTCCAAAAGTAATTAGCCTTAAATACTCTGTTGTCTGATTCAAGCACACCTTTTAAGAGTTTCAGTCTTACTAGGCATCTACCCACAGATAAGGTCAAAATGGGTTCATGATCTAGGCATAAAGAATGAGATTATAAATAAATTGAAAGAGCATAGGATAGTTTACCTCTCAGACCTATGGAAGAGGAAGGAATTTATGACCAAAGAAGAACTAAAGATCATTATTGATTACAAAATAGGAAATTTTGATTATATCAAATCGACAAGTTTTTGTACAAACAAAACTAATGCAGGCAAGATTAGAAGGGAAACAATAAACTGAGAAAACATTTTTAGTCAAAGGTTCTGATAAAGGCCTCATTATTAAAATATATAGAGAATTGACTCTAATTTATAAGAAATCAAGCCATTCTCCAATTGATAAATGATCAAAGGATATGAACAGACAATTCTCAGATGAAGAAATTGAAACTATTTCTAGCCATATGAAAATATGCTCCAAATCATTATTAATCAGAGAAATGCAAATTAAGACAACTCTGAGATACCACTACACACCTGTCAGACTGGCTAGAGTGACAGGGAAAGATAATTCGGAATGTTGGAGTGATGTGGGAAAACAGGCACATTAATACATTGTTGGTGGAATTGTGAATACATCCAACCATTCTGGAGAGCAATTTGGAAGTATGCTCAAAAAGTTATCAAACTGTATATACCCTTTGATCCAGCAGTGTTTCTACTGGGCTTATATCCCAATGAGATCTTAAAGAAGGGAAAAGGACCTGTATGTGCAAGAATGTTTGTGGCAGCCTTGTTTGTAGTGGCTAGAAACTGGAAACTGAGTGGATGCCCATCAGTTGGAGAATGGCTGAATAAATTGTGGTATATGAATATTATGGAATATTATTGTTCTGTAAGAAATGAGCAACAGGATGATTTCAGAAAGGCCTGGAGAGACTTACACGAACTGATGCTGAATGAAACGAGCAGAGCCAGGAGATCATTATATACTTCAACAACAATACTATATGATGGTCAATTCTGATGGACCTAGCCATCTTCAGCAATGAGATGAACCAAATCAGTTCCAGTGGAGCAGTAATGAACTGAACCAGCTACACCCAGCGAAAGAACTCTGGGAGATAATTAAGAACCATTACATTGAATTCCCAATCCCTCTATTTTTGCTTGCCTGCATTTTTGATTTCCTTCACAGACTAATTAATTGTACAATATTTCAGAGTCTGATTCTTTTTGTACAGCAAAATAATGGTTTGGACATGTATACTTATTTTGTATTTAATTTATGCTTTAATATATTTAACATGTATTGGTCATCCTGCCATCTAGGTGAGGGAATGGGGGGAAGCAGGGGAACAATTGGAACAAAAGGTTTGGCAATTGTCAATGCTGTAAAATTACCCATGCATATAACTTGTAAATAAAAAGCTATTAAAAAATTTTTTAAAAAAGAGTTTCAGCCTCTTACATCTCCCCCTTTCTTTTGTTTTAGAACACAGGTGGTCACGTCATCCCTGGCTTCTCAGGGAGGGAGGTGAAAGCACTAAAAAGGAGATGATCACACCCTCCCTGACTTCTGAGGAAGAGAGATGAAAAATACCAAAGGGAAGTGGGGAGTCAAGCCAGATATTGTTATTAGGTTTCTGGGCTGAAGGGTCTTACTAGAAACTGGTATGCACAAACCCATCAGCATAGGAGGTATTATACAAGCACATAGCAATAAAGCACAGGCTACTAGTGATGACTCTTCCCACAGCAAGATCAGGCTCAGTGTGGTGTAACAAACATGAATTGTACATGCAAGTAGTGATATAACAAACAACATAAATCAACATGGTATTGTAAAAGATTTCCAGAATTCCTAGAAGGAGAATAACAAGCACACATATGCCTCCTTCAGCAGCCAAGAGATAGTCTAAAACCAATCTATTATCCATTACTTCATGTGTCAGGGAATCCAATGACGCCTGCAAGTTTTTGAAGTCCTGCAACAGTCTTTTTATGTGTTAAGGAAGCCAATGATTCCTGTAGATTTTGAAGTCCTGAAACAGTCTTATCATTGCTCAGAGAATCCAATGATTCCTGAGGGTTTTCAAGTCCTACAACAGTCTCATGTCTCAGAGAATCCCATGATTCCTGAGAGTTTTGAAGTCCAACAAATTTTGGTTTCCATGAGTCAATTGCCATAACTGGCATGCTCTTTCAGTGGTGGGCACAATCAGTGATGGAACCACCCAATGTTTCTTGGGTCTTCTCCTTCGTTTCAAGGGTCTGCTCCATCTATCTCCGATGGACAAGGCAAATACGGCTCGTTGGCACCCATCTGATTCCTTCTCCATCTGTAGAGATACAAATAAACCCTCTCCCCCAAGCAGTTAACCTATCTGGTTCCTTCTATTTATCACTTTCTGGATCTCTCCACATCACCTGGTGATTATTTAAAGATAATGTAGCTGCTCACACTGGACACTGCCCTTCCGGTAGGTTATAAAACCTGTCTGCCGGAGCCAATGCATCTTTATCAAAAATCAAGAAGTTAATAGTATAAAGAGCTTAATTTAGAAGTTCTCTAGGTTCACCTTTTCTTTTGTTTTTGGAGAAGTGTCTTAATGTCTCTATTTCTCAAGGACTGTTGCCTGTCCTTGAGGATTAAAACGTATGCCAGTGGTGTGTAAAATCTTATTGTGCACAAAAGTGTGCAAAATGTTTAGAAATATATGCAGGTCCATTATCTGTTTTTATTGCTTGTGGCACACCCACAATTGCAAATGCTTGTATAAAGAATTCAGTGACCACCTAGACTATCTCTTTTGCTGCTGCTATTGCAAAAGTGGATAATTTCTAGTAGCTTTTTAGTAGAATCTGGGGTTCTCTAAGTATACCATCATATCATCTGCAAGAGTGATAAATTGGTTTCCTCATTACCTACTCTAATTCCTTTAATCTCTTTCTCAAATCTTATTGCCAAAGCTAGCATTTCTAATACAATATAGAATAGTAATGGTGATAGTGGGCAACCTTGTTTCATTCCTGATCTTATTGGGAATGGTTCTGGTTTATCCCCATTACAGATGATGCTTATTGATGATTTTAAACAGATGCTCCTGACTATTTTAAGGAAAAGTCAATTTATTCCTAATGTTTTTAAGAGGAATGGATGTTGGATTTTATCAAATGCTTTTTCTGCATCTACTGAGATGATCATATGGTTTTTGTTAATTTGGTCACTGATATGGTCAATTATGCTAATAGTTTTCCTAATATTGAACCAGCCCTGCATTCCTGGTATAAATCCTCCTTGATCATGGTGTATTATCCTGGGGATGATTTTCTGTAATCTTTTTGCTAATATTTTATTTAAGATTTTAACATCAATATTCTTTAGGGAGATTGGTCTATAATTTTCTTTCTCTGTTTTCAATCAACCTAGTTTAGGTATCAGTACCATGTCTGCAACAGGCATAGTCTTAAAGAGCATAGGTACAAGTTTATTACTGCTCAGAACCTTGATTTAACGAATATATAAGAAAAGAGGAAACAAAGCAGAAAAATAATGCACCATTAACAAACACAATGATCATCAAAACAATATAAGAAACAACAGATGACATACAACATACATCATTACCACTATGAGGAAGCACCAACATCTGAATTCTTTTATCTGGGAGAACTCAGATCATGGCTACTCAGAGTCTCAAGAGGGAGGCTCATAGGCAAGGGCCACCAAATGTCCTGAGTTCTCAAAGTCCTTTTCTACCAAGGAATTTTCACAGATTGAGAACAAAGAAGGGACTATGCTAGATATTCTTCTTTGATATGTGACCTGGAGATAGAATAGCCCCACTTAGATATAGTTCTATCACAAGAATTTCATCAAAAAGAATACTTGTGTATTTCTGGAGGAGGATTATATTTAGTCCAGGAATTGGCCAGATTTCTGGTGTTAACATAGGTCTGCCATAAAGGATATTCATTAATAAAGTTTTCAGGAATATGGCCAAACCTTCTAATGCTTCTTAAGATTTATCAGATAGTTAAGAATGCATTTCAAAGTTCTCAGCAAATAAATTTACTCAAAGGCATGCCTGAGACTCACTGGGATTCCTCACCAGGATTCCCTACATGTGTAGTGCAAGAAAAATCAGACAGAAGGGGAAAACCACAAGAAAAAAAAACAAATAGACCACTACCAAAATAATAGGTAAAAATACTATGCTTTGATCCATACCCAGTCTCCCTATATGGAAGTCGGTTGGCATTTTCCAGTTGTTGGAATTGCCTTGATTCATGACATTATGACAATAGGTAAGTCAATCACACCTGATCATCACACAATCTTGTTCTTACTGTGCACAATATTCTCTTGGTTCTGTCTATTTCACAATTCTTTCACGGATTTGCTGAAATTGGTGCTCACAATTTATTATGGAGCAATAAATTTCCCTTACTTTCATATACCTAACTTATTTAAGCCATTCTGGGCATCCACTCCATTTCCAGTTCCTTGCCAATACAAAAGGTGCTGCTACCAACATTTTTGCACATGTAGGTGCTTTTCCTTCTCTTATGATTTTTATGACCCAATAGTGATACTGCCTGATGAAATGGTATGCACAGTTTTATAGACATATGGACATAGTTTTTAATTCCTCTCCAGATTGGTTGGATAATTTCACAACAACACTAACTATGTATTGGTGTCTGAGTTTTCTTTTCCTGTCATCTAGGCCAATCAGATAGGTGTGAAGTGGTTCCTCAGAGTGGTTTTAATTTGTATTTATCTAACCAATCCTGATTTAGAGTATTTTTTTTTTCATATGACTAGTAATGCTTTTAAGTTTTTCATCTACTTCTGAGTCACTACCAATTACTTTTTATGACTGCCAATTTTAAATATAATTTTAGGTATTATACAGTTAGGCCACATTCCTTTGAATTTTCCCCCTTAATGCCTTTGATATTCTTGATCTTTTTTTCTTCCAGATGAATTTGGTTATTATGTTTTCTAGTTCTATAAAGTCATTTTTGTTTGGTTGGTTTATATGGCACTGAATAAATAGATTAATCTGGGTAGAATTGTCATTTTTATATTAGTTTTGCCAATCTATGAGTAATTGATATTTTCCAAAATGTTTAGATCTAACTTTATTTGAGTAAAAAAAAAATCTTTTTTATAATTTTGTTCATATAGTTCCTTTTTGACCTGGCAGGTAGATTTTCAAATATTTTATATTGTCTACAATTATTTTAGATGGGATTTCTATTTCTTGCTCCTGTACTTTGTTGGTCACTTATAGAAATGTTGATTGTGTATGTAGGTTTATTTATGTCTTTCAACTTTGTTAAAGTTTTTCATTGTTTCTGGGAGATTTTTGGTTGATTCTCTAGGTTTCTCTAACCACAGCATTATATCTCTAACCACAGCAGTATTCTGCTAACTGGAGATGGCCTTAGACTCCCATTGTGTTTGGGCTCACTACCAGCCATGCTTCATTTTACTTTCTAGTCATGTTTGGCTTACTTTTAAGTTCTGAAAATATAATCAATGACATCTCTGTGATTACTTCTGGATAGAAGTATCAGTCTAAGCCCCTATGTCTCTACTCACCATCCCTTCAACATTTTATATAAAGTTATACTTCCCTGATCATCACTGATTTAAAAATATTTTCTGCTCCTTTTAGAACATAAGTTTCTGAGGAGTAAAAATTTTCATTTTTGGCATTTGTGTCATAATTATGTAAAATAGTGAATAAAATAATAATTTTGATACATTAATTCATCCATCCCATTATATCTATTCTGCCTTCTCCAGGTCACATAGGATGCCCATGATCAATGGGTATATTGAATTATGAATCTCCTTCAGCCAATCCTAAAATTTGTATACATCTTCTCTGCTGAATTTAACTCATATCCTAGGATGCTCAATTACATTTCTGAAGCTTTCTGCTTACTAACCTCAAATATGCCTTGTAACTTTTGGGATCCATAAAGGCAAATTACTTGTAAATGGTCCTTTATAGCCTTTATAGACAGATATATATCCAGTTGGCTTCTGATTATATGAACTATGCTTGTGACATGCTCTAGGGAATAATAATGGGTAGTAGGAAATAAATTAGCTTTAGAGTGAAAAAACCAGAATTGTTCTGCTTCACATTGTGAAAATGCAGGCAAGTCATTTTAAATTCATGGGCATTATTTCTTTATCCATGAAGTGAAGATTTAACAACAGTTTGTCTCCAATGTTTCTAGGAACTCATGTTCTTTACTCCTGTTATCAAAAGTACAGATATATATCTGCAGATCCTGTCATTTTAGCTTTCTCAGGTTGGGAAAATGAGTCTCAATTTGTCTTTAACCTAGGCAATGGAGAGTGGAAATCTACCATAAATCTCTGAGTAACTTACTCTGAATGACACATAATCCTGTGTATGCAGTAAGGATAAAATAGGAGAGGATATCTGTGAGCATTATACATACTGTAACAGCTCTTCAAAATACATTATATTGAGTCCTGAGCAAGAGACCTGGCTTACATGTACCCTGGTGCAAGGAAATGGCCAGCAATTTTATAGATTTTTAAAATAATTGTCATCTCTGAAGGTTTTATCAAATCCAGTGACCTACAAGATAATTTTTCATGAGGTTTAGTCATCATAGTAAGTCAGAACATAGAAATTAATTTCTTAAAAAGCACTTCTATACTTTAGCCTATCTTGGTACAAAGGAGAGAGAAGTCAAAATATAATTTTGCACTTATGTTTTTCCCTTGGAAACAGAATCTCAGCTAGAGATGCCCCAGGCATTCTGGTCCCCAGAGTTCTTAGATTGAGACTTCTCTGTGGAGTATGGATTGAGAAGAGTGTTCCTCATTAGTGTCTAAAAATAAATGTTCTAAAAGCTAGTGAAAGTATAAAACATTTACTCATCTTGTACCATTGTCCTCGTCCTGGACATGGACCAGACTAATGTTTCATTGTGTTTTCTCAGGTATGACCTGTAGAACATAGCCTGGGCATCTACAGCAAGACAGGTTATGTCTGATGCTAAAAATTTCTTCATTAGTGTATACTCAAGCAGCTGACTTTGCAGTAGCATGAGTGTCCACTTTCGTCAGTGTTCTGAGAGATGTGGTCCCACATTATGAAAAGCATTTCTCCATTCCTTTCTTCCAGTATTATGTCTCTGCTGCTGCAGCTTCCAGGTTTTGGGCAGATTTGCTTTGAGCAACTTAATCCCATTTTTTCCAACAATGGAGACCTGGAGTTAGGGATATTTTTGCCTTTGTACTCAGCTGACATGAACGGGATGACAGGAGCAGAATTGTTTCAAAGTCCTCCTAACAAACGCTGTAAGACTTATAAGTAAGTGTCTGTCTACTTGGGTACATTTTTACTGCAACAGTTAAAAGAGAAGTCCTCACAGTTTATCAAAAGGGCAAACCCATATACTATATGGTGATGGGAGTTGTCCCCTATTCTTGTCTTTTGATATTTTTATATTCTTGACAGTTTTCTCAATGTCTGATTAACTTTCAAAATTGAAGAGAAAAAATGTTGCTCCTCTATTTTCCTCTTCCCACTCCCCCTCAAAAGGCCCATAGCCAGATTTCCTGTCCTTAGCAGGTTCAGTCTTTTATCACCCTTTCTTTTCTGTCATCCTGACTTCATGTAGATATTTAAGAAATGAAAGAAATAAAAGTCTTTACAGAGTATGCTCCCTGGAATCAGGTTGATGGCCTGAAGCAGCAGAAGTACTTAAGTCCTGACCCCTTTTCCCATCCTTGGGCTGAGTTATTGCCGTTGAGTGTACTTATACAAACTAAGGAGTAATCTGTCCCATTCACAGGAATATAAGCTCCCATAATTCCTCTCTACATTTGACTGTCTGCTAACAAATTAGGACATATTTTTGGGGAGTCATGGGAATGCCTTTTTCATTCAAGATTTTCTATTCCTCCCACAGCATCCATCAGTATACTCTTAGATCTTTACCCTCTTCTGGATAGGTGAATTTACCATATTTTTCTTAGTAGAAGTTAATGTTTACAGGATAGTGTATCCTAGGCTATGAAGTCTCAACAGTAATGACTAAGCCAGTACATACAGAGCTAGTAATTGAAGGTTTAGGAACTTTGAGTTTATTTGGAAGGGAGAGATATTCCCAGGATGGTGTTGTAGCAAGTATTGAGACTTGGAAATGTATTTATGAATGCCTGCCACCGAGAATTCTGCTTTCTGTAGGTGATATGAAAGAGCCTTGTTTTAGTTCCTCTAGGTAACGTTTACTGAACTGGTAACCTTTACTGAATCCAAGAGAAATAAATGTAGAATTACTTTCAGGAACTTTTACAAGGTGTACTGACATTTTGGTCATTGGTTAAGTCTTCGTTTTGCTCATTTTCATTATCAATTTCCTTTGTAGAAACCCCTGTTTACATAGCAGGAACTGGATGTGTAGCAATACAACACTCACATAAAAGCCTTTGTAAGTCTGCCCTGTAAAAACAGAATACAGTCTAAGACATCAATTCCTCAATCATTTCCCTTTGTCATAACTGAGGAAAAACAGGTTGGCTATGTACTGTTTTCTGCTTGTGAAAGATAGTCTAGACAAACATCAAATCCTTCTTTGGGACATAATTCTGATCTTTTCTATATCTTGCTATAGCCAAATGCTTTACTTTATGTCATTTTTAAAACTCCCATGAATTCTTTTGTTTCATTTATACTTTTCTTTATACTTATAAATGAAGTCTCTATGAATTAATAGTCTCATATTTATATTATAAATAAATGTCTATATTTTTGTCTAAAAGACAAAACCATTAAATCATTTTAATCACTAGCTTTTTATTGCTTTAATATATTTCTTATTCTATATCTTGTTCATCAACTAGGCAGAATTGGAAGTTTTGCATGGAGGAGAAAGAAGTGTCTACCATCCGTTTGGTGAAACATTAAATTAAAAATCCTATTTTATATCAAATGTCCTTATAAGTTTTCTGTGATATGTGAATTTTGTCTCAAGAATTGCACTCCATGGGTGGTGTAGTGCATAGAGCACCAGTTCTGAGGTCAGGAGGACCTTAGTTCACACTTAACACGTCCTAGCTGTGTGACCCTGGCCAAGTCACTTAACTCCAATTGCCTCAGCAAAAACAAAAACAAAAACAAAAAAAAACATGCATTCCATGGTGAAGGCAAGGACTCTACTATTGTCCACACTGATCATAATTTAATGGAAATTGAATGTAAATGAAGTAGGCAAAACAGCATTATGTCCTGCTTATGTTTTGCTTCCATTAAAACAGGCCCAAATTTCCAAGAGGCAGTAATCACTGGGAAAGATATACTAAGTTACTTATATCATAAAACATTGCCTAGAATGATATAGGTATTTGTTCTTTGCTACTGGCCTACTGATTAAAGATCTGGTCCTAAGTTACAATCTTTGAAATGACTTTGATTTTCTACTCTTCTCAGTCCCTGTGAGAAAAGGAAGAAATTAGGAGAGGGAGAAACTGAATCAGGCTCTCACAATTCAGTGGAAATAGTAGATAATAACAGAGTAAGATAGTGGTAGCTTAAATATGTGGTACCTTCTATTCCCAGATTCGTGTGAATTTATTTGTATACTTTTCTTCTTGTGGAGTGACTTCTTTCTCAAATACTCCTTTGTGAAAATCATCCTGAGTTTTTTTGGCCCATGATGTCTTCTATGAAGCTTTCTCTTTTTTCTTCAAGGAGATGGGGCTTTACTATGCTGTCTCTTTAGATCTCAGTTACATTTACCTTTACTTCTTCTCCTGCCACCTTAAATTTCAGTTCCTTTTGTATCTATTCTTGCTTATACTATACTCTAAGCTTTCTAGGGTCAACAACCATCCAAATCCTCCAGTGGAATGAGTGAGTGACAGAAGCAGTCAGAGTTATAGGAGGTTATAAAGCCAATAATTCTCACCATTTAAAGAATTATAAGAAGGGAAGACTATAGCAACAAGGCACATGGGTAGAGGCTATCTTTTAATACAAATGGAATGAGAGAAGAACTCTTGGAGTCCTTTTGACTCACATGACTGGGGAAAATCATTCTTTTGAAAAGTGTCATATTTGAAGGTTTTATTAATGTTCTAGGTCATTGTCCCTTACTCTCCAGGATCCTCTTCAAAAATTACTTGCAACTCCTAATTGTACCGTTCACTGTAGACGAGATTAATAAGGATTCCAATCTATTGCCCAACATTTCCCTGGGAATCCACATCTACAACGCTTACTCCAGGGATGAAAGGACCTTAGAGAGCTCCCTGAGGTGGCTGTCTGGGGTGGACCAGCTCATCCCCAATTACAACTGCAGAGAGCAGGACAAGAATTTGGCTGTCATTGGAGGAGCCACATCAGCTCTCTCGGTCCAGATGGGGACCTTGCTTGACCGCTACCACTTTCCACAGGTGAATGTTCTTAAACTTAAGAGTTTCTTTGCCCCTATTACTCATAGTCATAGTCATGGTTTTGGGGAGCAGTGATAAGCATGTCCTATGCTCTCTATAACTACTTTTTTATTTTTAAAGCTTTTTATTTTCAAAACATATGCAGGGATAATTTTTCAATATTGATCCTCTCAGAGCTTTGTGTTCCAAATTTTCTCCTCCTTCCCCCCACCCCTCTCCTAGATGGCAAGCAATCCAATATATGTTATACATGTTGAAATATATGTCCATAACTACTTTTAAGAATGTACAGAAACTGGAGAAAATCCTGACATTGTTCTCAAATAGGGTACTAACTTTATTAATGAGCACAGAAATAAGACAGATACATGTGATGGAAAAAAAAATGCATTTCATTAAGCACTTTATCTTTCAAAAATTGGAAAGAGATTTCTATGAGCATTGCAGTTCAGGCTTGCTCTTTACTGAAAATGATCATTTTTGGTTAGGCAGATAACTGACTATTTAGATATAATGAAGGTTTATTTTGAATATGGAATTACTCATATGGAAAAAAAAAAGAAAAAACTGGAAGCCTCTCTTCATTTATCCACACTACTTATTTTAAAACTTTCATACCTTCACTCAACAATATTTATCCCTATTGGGTGCACAGATACAGATTCAACATTTCTTTTCTTTTCTTTCTTTTTTTTTTTTTTTTTTTTTTTTTTTTCTGAGGCAATTGGTTTTAAGTGACTTGCCCAGGGTCACACAGTTAAGAAGTATTAAGTGTCTGAGGCCAGATTTGAAGTCAGGTCCTCCTGACTTTAGGGCTAGTGCTCTACCCACTGCCTCCAGCTGCCCTCATATTTAACATTTAAAGGCCTTGGAGGAAGAGCAAGGGGGAGTTTTATTGTGTTATTAGCACAAGAATTATAGATTGTTCTAATCATATACTTGGAGAAGAAAAATTCTAAGCTCAATGATTAGAAGAATTAACTCTAAGTTGGGATTTAATAAACAGAGTGATATGTTCAAGTCATGGATTCATGCAATGGTATTTATCTAGCATCTTTGTTTGCCAGATAATATAGTAGCATAAGGTCTTGTCTAGGGAAGAAGCAGATTGCTTCATTCTGGGATTCTTTTTCCTTGATCCTGATTGGGGACAACATGGCAGGAGAGGATGGATGTGTTTGCTTCTGCAGAAGGGCAGATTCCTTTATACTGTGGGGTGTGGGTACAGATCGGATCCATAGCCATAGTTAATATAAATTGGCATCAGTTCTATTATTTAATCCATGAATATTAATTTTTTTATTGATGAAACAAATATTCTTGCCAAATGTTGTGACGATCATTATCAAGTAGCTAAACAAGACTTCTGATACCTATTGGTGAGTAGACATATTTCATAAATCAGTTTTTCTGATTATAATTAGCGAGGGCTTATCTGTTGAGCAGAGTAATGTTAGGTATAAAGAATCATGAAATTCTGATGTGGTGTTAAAACCAGTAATGACATCTATAGATAAACTGTATTTTTTCTGAAATAAAAAGCACACAATATTATTCATGTATTTTTTTTTTTATAAAAGAAAACTGTTGATTCACCCATAATAATATATAACAGGTTTAATCTAGAAATTTGCTCTGGACCAAACATAAAACAAAGAAGTAATTATATATGCTGTTTCCTTTGTAAAGTTAACAACAAAATCTCAGGATTCTGCCTTCATTGTCTTTTTGAGGGCTCAGAGAGAAGGAGAGAGAGAGAGAGAGACAGACAGACTTTAAGAGATGAAAATGTCACCTAGAATAAATTGCATTAAAATTACATTTTTTTCTATCAACAAATATGCCAATTTGAGTATGTATGTTTTAGTATAGTTCTTGCAACATAATCATGCATCTGTTGATGCTTTTATTTTTTCTCCTCTAGATTAGCTATGGTCCATTTGATCCAGCTCTTACTGACAAAGTCCAGTTTCCTTCCTTCTACCAAATGGCCCCCAAAGCCTCTTCTCTTCCACGAGGTATTGTCCGCTTATTGCTATATTTTGAATGGAACTGGATAGGTCTGATGGTCTTTGATGATCTGAGAGGTGAAGAATTCCTCAGGGAAATGAGAGAGGAAATGATAAAGAAAAGTGTTTGCATCTCCTTCACAGAGAAGATCCCTCTCAGTGACAGAAGAAAGAGGGAATCTTATGAGACTTTCATGCCCAGATTCTTAATGTCAGAAGTTGAAGTGATTGTCATTCATACTGATACAGATTCAGGAATTATTCTGGGAACCCCAACAACACCTAATTACCCCATAAAGAAGATATGGATCGCCACATCTCATACAGACATTAATGTGAGACCGTACTATCATTATGGTTATACATTCCACGCAACTCTCTTCTTTTCATACTTGACGAGTGAAATACCTGGATTTAAGACAATTTTACAGACACTTGAACCTTTTAAAAACTCAAGTAACCTTTTTTTTAGACTATTTAGACCATCATCTTTTAAGTGCTCAGGTCAGCCAGAAATCCCAGGGCAAGAGTCATATTTATCAAATGTTTTCTCGAAGACTTTGCCTCAGCACCATTTTGAAATTACCATGTCTAGCCTGAGTTACATCTACAATGCTATTTATGCCGTGGCTTGGGCTCTCCATGAAATGCTGATGAGAGCATCTGAGAAAGGAAATGAAGAATCTGTATTATCTCGTGCATGGCAGGTAATATTGATAGAAGGGTGACATTTCAGCTATTTTGTGAGGATATAGATTCAGTACAGGTGGGACAAGGCAGATAATGAAGACTTCAAATTCTAAAAAATTTCTGATTGCATATTTCTTAGAAATTATATTTATAATTGCCAAGAATTGTCCAAGTTCATGTAAAGCTAAAAATTACTGTTCCCCTCAAAGAATCTTGGAATTGTACAGGATCTCAGGTGTCATTCAGATAACCTGGACAAGAACCACTTTTTTCACAACTTTACTAGTCTATCTACAGAGATGAAGTCACCTCTCTCCCTCAAAACCACCTTAATTCATTTTATGCAGTTATACTTATAGAAAAGTAATTCTGCATTAACTTAGGTGGAAATGGTTAAATTATAATATACCCTACATTGATTGACAATCAGGTCAATGGCCAGTCCTTAAAGGCTCTCTTCTTGTTAGGTAAAAATTTTCCCATTAATTCTCATTCAGTGTTTCTAAGGATTCAAAACTGTCTTATGTTACCTCAATCAATGGTATTTTATGATATTTCCTCAAAAATTATTAACCACACACAGCTTCTTATTAATTGATTAATTCTAAACCCTCATCCTGGCTAATAAATTAACTGGAAACATTACTTTTCCTATAAAATGAACTCTTTCATTGGTCTCTGAAATCATAAGCTTAAAAAAAATAAATTCTACTGACCATACATTTTATTAAGAATATAACAAATTATACAAATAAATAATTCTATAACTTATCTGTAACAATAAAGATCCTGGATGAAATCACCTCCAATCATTAATGTTGATGTTTTGATTTGTTGATTTGTTTCCCACAAGTGTGGAAATAAACATTTCCTCAATCTATTCTCTCCAGATAGCAAAGTCTCTCATAAATTCACTCAAGATATCACCACAGGCTGATGTCACCTCATTTCTTTCAAAAAGATCTTTTGATTTTCTCATGAGGGGGAAGTTGTTCAGTCTCTCAGAAAAGGTCACTCAGTCCTTTCTGTGCTTTGCATAGTTTCTCCCACCTAAACATATTCCTTCCTAATTCTATCCCCTTTTGAAATCCAGTAATGGTTTCCTCATACTAGGTAAATGAGCTAGAGAAGCTAATGTTTTATCTTTGTAGACAGCAAAAATAGATTCTCTTTTTATTATTTTATTCCTGAAAATATTTCTCTAGAGCTGGGGGTAAACATGAAATGGCCACTTATAGGTTTGTTCCCAATATTTATCAACAAGGGAAGTTTTAACTCTGTTTCTCTGACTTAGGCTGCATGGCATTAGATAGCTTAGTGACCCTTTACTTTTATGAGTTCATCATATCTTTAATAGAATTAACTTAAACAAGCAAACTTATTTACCCTTGTTTCAGCTCAAAAGGTCTGAACTCAATGATCTAATAGTCTCAGCCTCTCAAACATCAGAGACCCTAGGCATATGCCCTGATACTCAGGAATAACTTCTCTTCAATATTTGGGCTTTGCTCCTCAGTATGTTTTCTGAGTTAGGTAGTAGCTATGATATGAATTTTCTTCTATATGTCATTCTTTTAGACAATGAAAAACCATCACTATGCCTTTCTCTTTTAGGATAAACATCTCTAGTTCAGTAAAACTGTTTTGAATTAACTGAGGAAAAATAAAACATTAAAAAAAAAAAACAGAAAAAGAGACATATTTATGGAAAGAATGTACCTAAAGTAAGGTTGGTCTAAGTAAATTTGTCTTTACATTTAGTGACTTGATAAAATGTGAGCTGAAACAAAAGAGAAAGGTTAGAGGGAATGTTATCAGTGGATAGTTAACATTACAGATATCTTGAAATTCATAATAATAAGAAAAACAGTTTTACTGGATAGGCCATTCTTGGTTATAATCACACTCCTTTGTTCTCCAAAATAATCATATTCCAAGCATTCTCTTATTCTTCAATGTGGAAAGTGAGAAATTTTGTGTTACTCTGACTATGGCTCCACTATACTTGCATTGTTTAGTTTTCTGGATTCTTGCAGTGCTTTCTCTTTACCTGGGATCTCTGAAATTTGGCTATAGGATTGCCAGGGGTCTTCCTCTTAGGGATGTCTTTCAGGTGATCTTTGATTTCTTTCGGTTTTTATCTTGTCTTCCAAATCTAGAATATAGGAGAAAATTACTTGATACTGACATAAAAGGTTGCCCTTCCCTCAAGCAGCACTTGGTGATGAGCATTTTACTTCTCTTTCAGCTGCACTCCTACCTGAAGAACACCCAGTTTAAGAACAGAGCTGGTGACCAGGTGTTTGTGGATGAGAGTAGACGCACTGAGACTCATTATGCCATTATAAACTATGTGTGCTTTCTTGATGGGACAGATCTTCTTCTGCATGTGGGGGACTTTATCCCAAACACTCCACTTAATCAAGATTTTACAATTTGTGCAAATGCCATAGTGTGGGATCAGTTTGGCCCAAAGGTCAGACACATTTCCAATGTTAACTTTTTTATTCTCATCACAGGAAGAATGCTATCCCTATCTGGTTACTCTACATTTTTTATAGGGCAGCTAGTTGGTAAAGTCGCAGGAGTGCTAGGCCTAATTTT
Organism: Sarcophilus harrisii; assembly: GCF_902635505.1. Lineage (NCBI taxonomy): Eukaryota > Metazoa > Chordata > Mammalia > Dasyuromorphia > Dasyuridae > Sarcophilus > Sarcophilus harrisii. Next base: position 713,548,964 of record NC_045426.1, on the reverse strand, counting down.
TTTTTTCACTTGTAAGTTATACAAATCTCCCCTGTTTTCTCTGAATCGATCCTCTTTGTAAATATGGAAATACTTTATTCAGCAATTTTTCAATTTATCAATGCCATCTCATATTCCCATTCTTTGCCATTTCAAAAATGGGCATAAATATTTTTTTAAATGTTGATTCACTTTGAACTTAAATACAAAGATTTAACCAAAAAAAAAAACAAAAAAACTTTTCCACATATAGTACACAATGTAAACAGAAGATTCAATATAAAACCATGAATCTTGATTACATATTGTTTTCTCTTTTTCCTCAAAAGTAATAAATAGTGTACATCATTTTTACAGATATTTTGATTTTCTCTGTTTCCTTCTAACTTTTTTTTGTTCTTTGTTATACTTTCTCTCTGCCTCTCAACCCTGCATCAGAAAACTCTATATTGAACAAAAGTGTTTGTGTATAGGTGTACATATATACACATACATATATGTATGTTATAAATACATACTTATTTTGCGTGTAAATGTGCATGTAAAACTATGGTATACATTATTTTGTTCATCAGTTCCATCTCTGGAGGTGAATTGTTTCTAATTTTATAGATTCTTTATAATTTATTTGAGTAGTCATAGTGCATAAAATTACTTAGACTTCAAAGATTTTCCAAGAAAAATATTGCCGGTACTGTGTATAATGTTCTCTTCGTTCTACTTATTTAACTTTTTATAAAGTTTTTTATGTGTTTCTAAAACCAATCAGTTCATCATTTCTACCAGCACAGTAGTATTCCATCACAATTACATGCACCACAGCTTGTTTAGTCACTCTAGAATTGATGGATATCCCTTTAATTTCTAGTTCTTCACTTCCCCAGTGAGAGATGCTATACATATTTTGGAGAGGAAAAACACTTTTCCTTTTTCCTCAATAACTTTGTGAAGCAGACTTAGTAGTGCTTTTGATGGGTCAAATGGTATACAATCTTATAATTCCAATTACAACATTTTTTAATTGGAGGTTGCTTTCAAAATAGTTGGAGAAATGCACATTCCACCAACAATGAATGACTGTCCCAACTTTTCCATATTCATTCTAATATTTATCGATTTCCCCTTCTATCATTTTAACTAATCTGATATTTCAAAGCCATTTTAATTTCTGTAATAAATATTGATATACAACATTGTTATAGGATGATGTATAGTTTTGATTTCTTCATCAAAATCTGCCTATTTCTACCTCTAATTTATTTAATTTTCCTTTAACAATTCGGATGCCATCATTTGATAGATATTTTTAGTTTTAATAATGCTTCATTTTCTTGATACTTTTTATGAAAAAAGTAGTTTCCCTTTGTATGTCATTTAATTAAATTTATTTTGGATTTGATTTTATTTGACATTTTGATTTCTACCCCTGTTTTTTTTTTTAAACCTGAGCTCAAGCAGAGTAATATCTACTTCAGCCCCTTATCTTAAGTCTCATTTTTAATTTTAATCTCTCATTTGAAATATGTCTCTTGTAAATAACAAACTAGTGTCAGATTCTGATATTCAATCCATTGTACTATCAGTTTGTATTTTATATGAGAGCTATAAATATATCATTTGATACTACCAATAGGGAGATATTTATTTCCAGGAAAGCATTATAATTCCCATTTTAAATGTTAGTAAACTGAGGCATACAGAGAAAAAGTGACTTGCCCAGGACCACACAAGAAATATGAGATGCTAGATTTTAATTCATCTCTTGCTGACTACAAGCTCAAAATTCTATCTAAACTCCAACTTATCTGTCTTTGGGAGTGGTTATAGAAGCAAGGTTTACATAGAAAATAAGATCAGTAATACTCAGTTAAAATTATGTATCCCATTCTCCTGTCACTATCTTAGGTTCCTTCTGCAGTCTGCAGTGAAACTTGTCACGCTGGATTCAGGAAGTCCCCTATGGAGGGGAAGCCTCCCTGCTGCTATAACTGCTCCCCATGCTCGGAAGGGGAAATCTCCAGTCAGATGGGTGAGTTTCATCCTAGGAATTTTCTTCTCATAACCATAGAGAGATAAAAGAAGAAAGACAATATTCTTCTGAATTTTTCTAAAACACCAGGAATGTCAAGGACTCAATAAGAAATTGTATGATACTGAAGAAACAGAGGAATATCCAGATATAAGTCCCTAGGACATGGCATATTTTATCCAATGAGAAGGATGATCTGTAGAAGAAAAAATATTCACTTTATTACTTGAACAACAATCACTTAGCTTGTCTTCTAGAGGGTGTGTGTGGATATGACTATAGCTAAACATTAAGAATAACATGTGTGGCTGTACACATATATGTATATATCTACACACATACATGTACATATGAGTGCATCTATTTATGTGTACTTATCTATATTTGTAAATGAAAAAGAGAGAAAACACACACACACACACACACACACACACACACAGATTTTTTCTCCTGTGTTGGAACCAAAAATTTCCACAAGATGTAAAATTGTTGATTGCAAGATTCCATTGGTAATCTAGTGTCCCCCCCCCCCAAAAAAAAAGTTGGGGGAGATCCTCCCAAGAAAAAAGTTCTAATCCAACAGGAAAACTCATTGAAATGAGTGCTATAGTTCTCTGATGGGTAGAGTGATATTAAATTTGAGTGAATTAAGGTGAGAATTTTAGTTGCCATCAAGTTGCAAAAGTCAATGAAAGAAATAGCTTTCATGATAGAGTCGAGAGGTGGGAGTCGGGTTAGGGTTAGATATTTAACAGATGAATAAGCCACCACCCCTTTGCTCCACCTAATATATTATGTTTTCTTAGTGCTATTCTCCCTCCAACATCATAGTTCTTGAGCTTGTGGTATGAGTCAAAAGTACTTGGAAGATTTGATTTGTGTTAAAGGAGACCAAATTATGTATTCTTTGAGAGTTAGCTTAAGTAAGGTAAAATCAGTAGTAAGGCGTTTGAAGAAAAGGGAGGAGAGAAGCTAAATCTTCCCTATATTTTTTCTGATCTAAAAAGGGGGTATACCTTAGCAGTCTGTGGGTTACAACTCCCCATCAGGTAGTTTTCTTTTCTTTTGCCTTCTCCCTCTCGATGTCTTTGCCTCACTCTGTCTTTGTTTCACCATTTCCTTCTCTCTCTCTTTTTTCCTACTTCTGCCTTTGTCTCTCAGCATCTGGTTATCTGTTTCTTCCTATTCTTGCACAAACTCCTCTTTCCTTCATTCAGCCTCTTCTTTCTCTTTCTCTTTCTTTTTCTCTTTCTTCTACTCCTCCTCCTCCTTTTTCTCTCGCTTCTTTCTAAATGGTTTTCTCCTTCCACAACTAAGCAACTCTTTACTCCAAGGAAAAGAGCAAGTAAATCTTTCTCTTCTGGTCTACATTTCCAAGAATGAACAAGATTAGGTTTTAGAATTTCTGAACTTTGGCCCACAGACAAATCAGCCTGAATACCTACTTATATCTGAGAACAAGGAGGCTTTGCAAGGGGATCTCATCAAAGAAAGACATGGGTCCTGCTTTGCAGTTTATGCATTTCTATTCCACTTCATTTACTGTTTGTCTATTAAGTAAAGCAAAAAATAAGAATGATTGTTTAAGAGTCAGACTTCCAACAGTGTCATTTTCTAACTGAGAGTAATGGAGTACAATCATCTATAAAGAAATGAAATTGAAAATTAGTCCAAAATCAATTGAAATGCACATAGTGGGTTTGAAAAGATTTCCTCCCCCCCTCCCCGCCCCCATATAACCAATGAGGTCATTAAAAGAAGAATAGAAGTATAATGATTATTGAGGATATTTGTGGATTTAATGAAAAATAAAAATTTTACACCTTTCTTTAACTTATGGATCTGGTTTCAGAGAAAAATTGGCTCGTGACTGATTCAAGGCTGAAACCTATCAGTATCTTCAGAGAATCACATTTGATTTCCACAAACTTGATTTCCCACATGAAACCCATAGCATTTATCTGACTCTTCAAGCTCCATAGAGGCATCTAAATGCTATTTACCCCCTCTGCTGAGAATAATAATATTCTCTCTATCTCATTATTTAAATCATTGTTCACACCCTGTAGGGAAACAAAAGACTCAAATTAGCTAGGGAATGCTTAAAACAATAGACTTTTTATTTGTGGACACTTTAATCAGCATAATAAAAGTTAATGATAGTGCTGGGACTGAATCTCTGATTTCAGTGCTAAAGAGAAATCCTGGATTAGGAAAAAATTTTACCTATGAAGTTCAACAATTTAGCTATTCCTTAATTTCTGAAAGATTACCAGAACATTGAGGAGTTAAGTGACTTTCACAATATGACAAGAGCATCTATATCCTGTTTTGCCATCAGTTATCTATTTCCTAAGTCATACTGCACATGGAGTGGCAACAGAAAATAAATCAATTTAAGAAATTGAATAATAGGACATAGGTTGGGGAAATAGCTACCTGGATCATTGTCCTTATGGAATCAAAATAGCATTATATCTTGGGAGAAAACTTGATGCTTCCATGACTCATCCAATGGCATTTTATTTTGTCTTGGCTTTAGATTGCTTTCAAGCTAAGAATAGGGAAAAGAAGAAAATAGAGAAAAGGCTAATTCTATAAAAAAACATCCTAGAAGGTGTATAAAGTTCACACTATCCAATAATCACATCTGCTGCCTTGATATGGGATTATATGAGTTTTTCCATTGCAATGAATATAGTTTTTTAAGTTAGTATTGAGGATGATGGTAATAAAAATTATTACAATCATACATTTACATAGGATTTAATTTTCTACTCCTTATCTTCTTACTCATCTGATCCTCCCAATTATTCTGGGAAGGAAGCCTTATTATGACTTCCATTTCACTGATAGGAAAACAAGGATGGACCAAAGTGAAATGATACATCTGGGGTCACACCATTACTCTGTGTCTGAGGCAGGATGTAAACTCTGATATTATTGCCTTCAAGTCCTGTTCCCTACTCAAGTTGCCATTTGCTTACTTACTGCATAGGCAAATTTAAAGGTTTTATAGTGATCTGTGACATCCCTAGCATATATCTATTTGGATTACCATTACTAATGTTACAGAGGAATATTTGTTAGATTTAACATCCATTAAATCAAAGAAAAAAGAGGAAGAAACAATGTGGAGAAAAGGGAATTTCTAAAAAAAAAAAAGAAAGAGAGAGAGAGAGCCTGATGATAGCAAGTCTGGATCTAGAGTGCAAGAAAGGAGTTTTAGAATACTGTTTCCAGCGTAAAGTTCAAGTAGATCACATAGATCTGAAGTAGAGGGTTAAAAGAGAGTCAATATAACATTCTAAAAACAAGTGAAAAACCCAATTTAAAATTCAATGAAAATTTCTCTTTAAATTAACTAATTAAACCATGGTATTAGAGGGTTATGGAATTCACGGTTAAATACATCACAGAATGGCTTTAGTTCCCTGGGATTGTTGTGCCACAGTTCTCTTTTAATGTCCTGACCCAGTTTCCCTAATTGTCCCTAAAGAAAGAGGGATGGGTATTTTATATTATATATATATTCTGTAGAGGAAGAAGGAATTGTTGCACTCTCCTGACGCTTTCCTAAATATTGGAATGAAGATAATTTAAAGCATTTAAATTTAAGCACTTGTTTGTCTCCTGCAGCTACTTTGCCTCAGATTATAACCATTCCCTCTTAATGTTAGGATAAAGGTCTTATATCTTAGACCTTAGGCTATAATCATTCCTTCTTAATGTTTGATGGGATAAAAGTCTTTATCCATTTTAGACATCATTAGAATATCAGGAGCCTCTCCAGTAACTCCCTCCATTATGCCGTCCTAGGTGCCTGCCTCCATTATGCCATCCTCATCCTAGGTTCCTCCCCCCATTAGGTCATCCCTATCCAGGTACCTCCCCCATTATGTCATCGGTCTTGTAACCCTATAAAAGAATCTTGTATCCGACATTCATGGCTGGATTCTTTGAGACAATAGTCTCATTCAGCCCTGGGACCAAACATGGATCCATTTGGTCCCAGTAAATCTCTCCATTAAATAAATTATTAAATTGTTCTCTAATCTCTATCTTGCTCAGTTTCTCCAGCATTACAAGATTAACAAGAGGAACATTTAGAAATTAATAAAAAAAAAGTTTTCTTATAAGAAATTTGTCAGCTATTTAATAAGTCATCAATCATTAATCACTTAGTATGTGAAGGCTCTGGTCATAAATAATGGGAACAGAAAGATTAAAAGGAAGTGATATCTATATTTGGGGAGCTTTCACACAAAGGGAGGAGAAAAGAATTTAAATAGTATATGCATCTACCAAAAAATGTATAAAATGCATATAAATTGTTTGTGAAAAGGTGTAAACTCGGGGCTGGAATGAATGAAGAAGAATTCATTTAGACAAATCTCCAACTAGAGCTGTTGAACAACACAACACAAAGAAGTTATCTTGACATTTGATACTAAAATGCTCTACTCTCTAAATATACTGTATTAAGTGATTAAATTAAGAGGAATAGGTTAAGTAAAAGAAATATAGAAAATCAATATGATTTAAGCCTAACCAGTGGCAAAGCATAAACAGAGTCCATCTAGCTTTGTATGTCATGCAACTTACCAGTGACTTTGTCACTTAAGAAAGAGGGATGGGTATTTTATATTATATATATATTCTGTAGAGGAAGAAGGAATTGTTGCACTCTCCTGACGCTTTCCTAAATATTGGAATGAAGATAATTTAAAGCATTTAAATTTAAGCACTTGTTTGTCTCCTGCAGATGCAAATCAGTGTATGAAGTGTCCAGAGGGTGAATATCCAAATAAGCAGAGAGATCACTGCCTCCCTAAGATTGTGACCTTTCTGGATGTGGAAGAAACTTGGGGGATGGCTTTGACCATTGTGGCTGTTTCATTCTCTTTACTAACAGTCCTAGTCTTGTGGGTCTTTGTGAAATTCCAACACACTCCCATAGTCAAAGCCAGTAACAGGAACATCAGTTATATGCTCCTCACCTCCCTTATCTTCTGCTTCCCCTGCTCCTTGCTCTTCATAGGCCGTCCTACCACTGCTACCTGCCTTCTCCAACAAACAGTATTTGCAATTGTATTTACGGTGGCTGTTTCCTCCATTTTGGCCAAAACCATCGTCGTGGTTCTGGCTTTCAGGGTTACGGGGCCAGGGAGCAGGATGCGGATGTTCCTTCATCCTAGAGTACCCTACTGTGTGGTTCTCATCTGCTCCACAATTCAAGTGGTTTTCTGTGCCATCTGGTTGGGGACCTCTCCCCCCTTTCTAAAAGCAGACACAAGCTCTGAATCCAGGTACATCATCCTCACGTGTAACGAGGGCTCCGTCTTTGCATTTTATTGTGTCCTGGGCTACATAGGCTTTCTGGCTCTGGGCAGCTTCACCATAGCCTTCCTGGCCAGGAACCTGCCAGATACCTTTAACGAAGCCAAGTTCATCACTTTCAGCATGCTGGTGTTTTGTAGTGTCTGGATTTCTTTTCTCCCCACTTATCACAGCTCCAAAGGGAAGGCCATGGTCATTGTGGAGATCTTCTCCATCTTGGCCTCCAGTGCTGGGTTACTGGGCTGCATTTTTATTCCCAAATGCTATGTGATCCTGAAGAGAGAAACCCCAAACTCTGAAAAATCCTTGAAGGAGAAAACCTTCTTCAACTCTGCCTCAGTGAGGGGACTCCACCCTAAGCACAAACAGTTTCATCTTTGTTATCTGGGTGGGGACAGCTCAGTCCTGAAACCCATTGAATTCAATTCAAATTCAAACCCTAGCTGAAACTCCACCCACGAGCCCCCTTCAGCTTGTAGCTAAAACATCCTATTATAAAAGAGCCAAACTAAAACCCTCTTTTTGCAGAGGTTCCAAACATGCCAGCTATGCCATGCTTGGAATCCCAAGGAGCCTCTGTCCACTGGAATATGGTTTCCAGTGCCCCTTCTCTTTATTCTCACCTATTTCCTTAACTACTCTAGACTTTAAGCTTACTTCCAATCCCCATAATAAACCTCTTTTATCAATCCAGGTTTTTGGGTCTTTAAATTCCTTTACAGGGGACTCTGTGCCGCCAGAAGGGAATCCCAGAACTCCCTACCCTTGCGCTGCCACTAGACTTCATTTAGACCTTATTTAACTCCCTGACCACCAGGAACCCTAATTTCATTTGGGTACCCCAAATCTAAACCTCATCAATCCTTCTGACATTATACAAAAATACCCCAAAACAGATCAAGAATCCAGGCTAGTGAAGAGGCAAGGATTTTTCTTTTTTTAAATTTTAATATATTTATTTTACATCTAAAACAATTTTTTTACATTTGTTCTTAAAACTTTGAGTTCCACCTCCTATTTCTTGTTTCCCATCCCCTACTCCATTGAGAAGATACATGTGAATGTATGCAAAACATTTCTATAAAAATGATGTTGAGAAAGAGATCTATGTCTTCCCCCCCCCCCAAAAAAAAAAGAAAACTCATTAAAAATAAAGTTTAAAGAAAGCATGTTTCTATATATATTCAGAAGCACTCAGTTCTTTCTCTGGGTCTAGATAGCTCTTTTCATCATATGACCTTCAGAATAGTCTTGATCATTGTTTTGCTGAAAATAGCAAAGTCATTTGCAATCGACTATTGCAATAGCAATAGATTGCAATTATATTGTACACAGTACATTTCACTTTGCATGAGCTCATAAATATGTCTTGCTCATCATTCTTATAGCATCGTAATAGTGTCCTGTCATGATCGTGTACAACAATTCATTCATCCATTCTGCAGTTAATAGGCATCCCCTCAATTTCCAATTTTTTGTCCTAATAAAAGAGATACTATAAATGTTTTTGTACATATAGGTACATATAAGTGGAGGTGGAAGGTGAACTTGAATACAGACCAGAACTTTAGGGAAGCCCGTACCCAGGAAAACATGTTCATTCATGACCTAAACATAGGTAAGAATTTAATGTATGTGCAGATTTCATGACTGAGAAAAACAAGAAATTGGTATAAAATATGTGTTCAGCCAGGATGAACAAGAAACACGACTTCTACAACTATTTATATACTATTGTGGATAAAAATCTTTTCCCTCCAATGAATAAACAAATTGCTTGCTTGTATTACACTTGACCCGTGTCCTTTTTGTCAGCACAATATAGATGGGCAGATCCAACTAGTGGGGACTGAACAGGGGCCTGAAGAAGAGGATCCTTTGGTGAATAGGTCTCCCTATTAAGGAACTCCAAACCATCAACAATGTAAATTAGGGGAAGACTCTGAAGAGCCTGTGATGACCGCATTAACACACTAGATACTTTAGAATTAGCCAGAGTCAGGATAAGTGAAAGTCCTTGATCTTTATTCTTTGTGGAGGTGAATGGGAATGGTGATACAAAGTGAGTGCAACTTGAATCTGGCCAGGAGTGATTCTGCCTCTCTCACTCCACCCCCTAAATCCTCCACCCAGTGTCCTATACAACAGATAAAACTTGCACAGAGAGTGGGCAGGGTCATTCTTTCTCCAAGAATATATTAATAGAGTATTGTTCAATTGGTAATTAGCCTTAAGTGTTCCGGCCTCTGTGCATCTGCTCAGAGTTTTCAGCCCATTACAAGAGCCACTTTGGCAACATTTCATTTTAGTTTCATTTTAGCCAGTTCTTCATTCGGGCACATGGCTTTCAGGCTTTGTGTGACAGAGCTTTGTGTTATAGAGCTAAGATTCTGTTAGAATGGAACAAACACAATTTGAAGTGAGCATAGGAGAGGGAGATTCAGATTCAATTCAGCCTTCAAATATAGCCTTGTTTTCAACATGCATATTGAACATTTATCATATTTCCTCTTTGAGTCAATTCTGATGAGTGTAAGGTTCACTCACTGTCCCTCACCTCCTTCCCTTTAATGTAAAAAAATTTTTTTCTTGCCTATTTAATGGCAGATAACTCCCCATTTCCCTTTTTTCCAGTACATTCTTTTCTCACCCCTTAATTTAATTTGGTTTTTATATATATTTCCTATCATATTCAACTCATATCTGTGCCATCTGTCTCTCTCTATATACATATATATATATATATTCCTTGTAACTTCCATATAACTGGAAAGTTCTCATGAGTTACAAATGACATCTTCCCATGTAAGGATGTAAACAGATAAACCATGTTAAGTTGCTTAAGATTTTCTTTCCTGATTACCTTCTTGTGCTTCTCCTGAGTTCTGTATTTGAAAATCAACTTTTCTGTTCAGCTCTGGTCTTTTTATCATTGATGCTTGAAAGTCTTCTATTTTATTGATTATCCACTTGTTTCCCCAAAGGATTATATTCAGTGTTACTGGGTATGTAATTGCTGGTTTTAATGCTAGTTCCATTACTCTCTAGAATTTTATATTTGAAGCATTCTGATCCCATAAAGTAGAAGCCACTGAATCTTGTGTTATCCTGACCATCACACCATTATACTTTTATTCTTTCTTTCTAAATGCTTGCCTAGGAGTTCCAGAATTTGGCTACAATATTACTGAAGTTATTATTTTGAGATTTCTTTTAGGAGATGATTGGTGCATTCATGCAATTTCTAGTTTATCCTCTGGTTCTAGAATATCAGGATTATATTACTTGATAATTTCTTGCAAGATAACATCTGTGCTCTTTATTATTATTATTATTATGGCATTCAGGTAGCTTCATAATTTTAAAATTATCTCTCCTGAATCTATTTTCCAGGTCAGTTATTTTTCCAATGCATCATTTCACAGTTTTCTCCTTTTTATTCTTTAGATGTCATTTAATTGTATTGATTTCTCATTGAGTCACTAGCTTTCATTTGCTTAATTCTGATTTTTAAGGAATTATTTTTTTCAGTGACCTTTTTGTACCTCCTTTCCCACTGGCCAATTTTGCTTTTTAAGACATTCTTCTCCTCATCAGCTTTTAAAATTTCTTTTCCCACTACCCTTATTTCTCTTCCCAATTTTTCCTATACTTCTTCACTTGATTTTCCAAATTCCTTTTGAGTTCTTCCATAACTTGAGATCAATTTTTCTTTTTCTTGGAGGCTTTGGATGTAGGAGCTTTGATTTTGTTATCTTCTTCTGAGTGTTATGTTTTGATTTTCCTTGTCACCATAATAATGTTGTATCGTTAGAATCTTTTTCTGTTTTTTGCTCATTTCCCCTGCCTATTAACTTGGCTTTTAATTCATTGTTACAATAGGGCTCTGGTTCAGAGAGGAAAGTGGAATGTCTGAAACTCTAAGAGTTTTGTGCGACTGTTTCCAGAGATGCTTCGAGGGAACTGTAAGTTGTTATTTCTTCTAAGGTGTTATGATCTGGATGGAAGTGTGTTAGGTAGTCACATGTAGGGAAGTAAAAATTGTATTGGGTCAAATGAAGAGGGGAAAAGCAGTTTGTGGACCAAATGCATAAAAAGGAGACCTTTGCTGAAGGAGACACAATTGAGAAGATTTGGGGTTAGTTATGCAAGCTGATGAAAGAATGAAAAATACTTGTTTAATAATAAGGACAATGATTGATAGCATTTATATTGTGATTTAAAGTTTGAAAAGCACTTAATTATCATTTGTTTTCATCAATAAAAAGAGCCTAAGAAAAAGTCAATTAAAGTGATCACTCTCCCTCTAATACAATTTAATTCAAGAATGTTTATTAAGTATTTATTAGGTGCCAGGCATTGTGCCAAGCACTGGGGATCCAAAGAGAAGCAAAAAATAATCCCTGTGCTCAAAGTGCTTACAGTCTAATGCGAAAGACAGCATCCAGAACTATATACCAAGCAAGGTATATAAGCTCTGTTTCAGCCCTTTACTCTACTTAACTCTTAACTTTAGGTTAAAGTGGAACTCTGCTTCTGGATTGGATGGACCACTGTCCAAAGCTTCAGAACTTTTGTGCAGAATTTTCAGAGATAATTCTAGGAATTTGTTAAATCTTCAATTCTTCTAAGGTGGTATGACCTAGGAAGACGTGTGTTTCCTCTTCTTGTTATGTGCTCTGGTTTGTGAGTGACCACCAGCCCTTTTTCACTCAACTTCCCAGTGACCATAAGCCCTTGTGTGCTAGGCTAGTACAACTCTCTGAGAATGAGACTCTAAATTGTGGCTGAGATCCAAGTGGCAATACAACTGAGTCTTGTCCTTAGAGCCAGCAGAGGAACCCTTGTAATGTCTTTCTACCCACTTGTCTGAGCCTTTTCCATTTGTGGGCTGAGAGGTCTTGCCACTGCTGCAACTAATTCAGTCACCAAAGCCTATGCTAGTTTACTGGACACAACCTGCATTGAAGTGCCCTCTACCCTCATTCTGGTACAACAGGCTTTTTTTGCTGATTTTATAAATTGTCTTAAACTGGAAAATTGTTCCATTTTATCTTTTTGTGGATACTGCTGCTCTAAATTTGTTTTGAGATGCTATTTAAAGATGTTTGGAAGGGTAATGGGGGAGAGATCAAAAGAGTCTCTGTTTTTTTTCTCTGCCATCATGACTCTGCTTGTTTTTGTGTATTTCAGAAAATAGTATCTTAAATTATTTTGTGTTGCTAGTATTTACTACTGTTATTGAAAATCATTTAACATCATAGGTATATCTTTTTCTAGTTTTTTTTTCTTTTAATAATCTAAAGATGGGATAATTTTTTTCCATTATAGTGTGAATAGATAGCTTTTAGAGTACCCTCAGAGCTTAGCACAATACCAAGCATAGAATAAGCACTTAATAGATATTTGTTGACTGACTTGATTTCTCTAAAGGAGAGAATTAGGCTGATGACTTTACATAGATTTTGAAGTATAAGACTGGGCCTCAGAAAAAAAAAATCTCAGAAATTTTGTTGATTCTTTATATGTTTATGAGTATTTCAGTCTGGCTTAGGAGGATCACATAACATTTTGGAACAAAAATGCAGCACAGTACTCTAGCACTGGAGGCCAAGAGGGAGAAGATCTCCACAATCACCATGGCTTTCCCTTTGGTGCTCTGATAGATGGGGAGGAAAGAGACCCAGACACTACAAAACACCAGCATGCTGAAAGTGATAAACTTAGCTTCATTGAAGGCATCAGGCTAGTAAAGCTTTTAAAGGAAGTAAAGCTTTCCTGGGCCAGAAAGCCCATGTAGCCTAGGACAAAAATGTCAAGACAGAGTCCTTATCACATCTAAGGATGATGTGGTCAGCTTCAAAGCATGTGTCTGCTTCAGGAAAGGGGGTATGGGTCCCCAACTAGATTCCGCAACAAATCACTTGAATTCCAGAGCAGATGAGAACAACACAGTAGGGCACTCTAGAATGAAGAAATACCCACATCCTGCTGCTTGGCCCTGTAACCCTGAAAGCCAGAACCACTATGATAGTTTTGGCCAAAATGGAGGAAAGTATTTTGCAAATTCTGTTCGTTAGAGAAGGCCGGAAACAGTGGTAGGGTAGCCTATGAAGAGCAAGGAGCAATGGAAGCAGAAGGTAAGGGAGATCAGGAGAGAGTAGCTGATGTTCTGGTTATTGGCTTTCACTATGGGTGTGTCCTGGAATTTCACAATGATCCACAGAACCAGAACTGCCAGTAATGAGAAAGAGACAGCCACAAAGGCCAAAGACATCCCTAAGTGTTCATTCACCTCCAGGAAGGTCACAGTCTTGGGGAGGCAGCGATCTCTCTGCTCATTTGGATATTCATCCTCTGGGAACTTCTTACATTGCTCTGAATCTGCAGGAAATAAAAAAAACTCAAGAGTGAGATTCAAAGAATTCTCCTCATGGCACAAAAATGGTTTTTGCCTGCACAGGATGCAAAACCCTCTTCCCTTTTGGCTAAGAGACAAAATCACTGGTAGATACACTTTGTTCTCATCCTTTACTTTTAGATTGAGCTTGAATCACGTTGATTTTTCTGTCTTCCTTTTATTTAATTTATAATACAGCTTCCTTTTAGTCTGTTTTCTTTGTAAAATAAACTTAGTAATTAGAGTCCTTTAGAATCAAGTATAGGAATTGCTTTCATATCTGTTTGTATTTTGTAATAACTCTATCTGGAGATTACCTGCATTAATCATTCTTCCTAGCTTTGAGTGCACCTGCTCTTACAGCTAATGTGTATGCATTCGATACACATTTTACAACTGCATAGAGAATGTACGTTCATGTGGTCTTCCTCATTGGAATGGAAGCTTCCTGAAGGCAGTAATTATTCCCTTTTTTTCTTTCTACCCTATTATTTATTACCAAGACTTTCATATACTAAATGGCTATTGCTTGACTGCTTGATTAATGATTTATTGAGTAGCTGGCAGATTTCTTATAAAGAAATATTTCTTTTTAAAAATTTTAAGTGGCCCTTCTACTTATCAAAGAAATTGATGATATTTCATGAAATATTCAAAAAGAAATTGTTCATAATACTTTAATATCTTGATTAAATCTGATGGCTTAAAGTGAAATTCTCATTGGATTATAAATTTAATTTTTCACTTTTTTTTGATATTGGTTTGACTTTTAAAAAAAATCATTTCCTTCATATCCATATCTTTTTTTTTAATCTATGGAATAAAATAAGCATTTTTATAACATATATATGTTGGAATCTTTACAAAATGTTAAGTCATTAGAGTTGATAGAGACAATAATTATCTAATTTAGTATGGTTCAGTATGATTGATCTGATCCTACGAGGAGATGTTATGGGACAGAACTTGGTACTAAGTATAACTGATAGAAACAATGCTTGTGTTCACACCTTTAGAAAGCTCATATAAGCAAGAAGTATTTAAGTACTCATTGGAGTTCACATGTTTGGGAGATTTCAGGGTTTAGTCTGAGCTATTCACACCTCCCTTGAAGCTCTCAGGGCCAGAGAGCACTCTGAGAGAAACCCATAATCCCATTCTCTCAGAAGAGATCATATATAAGAAACAGACAGAGGCTCTCTTGGGGAGTTCAGCTGAATTAAATTGAAGAAGGGAGCATCTGTCAGTTCAGCAGAAGCCTACTCTCGGAGGTGCAGCCAGATTCACTTCATCTCACACAGCTGTGGTGGCTGGGCTCCTGCACTTCCCCCACTGAGTGCAACGCTGGTCTGAAAGGCTCTCCAGAAAGCTGCCCAGCCCTAGGCAAGGAGGTGCTGGCTGGAGGCTAAAGAAAGCAGAGGCAGAAGCAAGGGACAAAGCTGCAAGAGCTCTTAGAACCAAGGAGAGAGAGAGAGAGAGAGAGAGAGAGAGAGAGAGAGCCTCTAAGAAAGCTAACCGGGCTATATTGAAGGACACAATAAAAGATCTGAACATTTGGGTAATTATTTACTTTTAACTGAAATTAAGGCTGCCTCCAGAAAACCTCCCCAAGAAACCTGCTCTCCCAGAGAGAACCATTTATATTTTAAGGAAGAAAAACTCCACATATATATTTAATTACATATCTAGTATTTACAACTTCCTATTCTTTTAAATATATAATAAAGTTATCATGTACATTTTTCCTTCCCTCCTCTCTACATGTATATATATATGTGTGTGTGTTTGTGTGTGTATGTGCATACACACAGATATATAATTATATATGTACAATATCCATAATTTTATTTATATGTTCTTTCAGTTCTTTCTCCGGATTTATGTAGCATGTTTCTTTGTATGTCCTTTATAGTTTATTTGGATATTTATAATAGAAAAAATGACAATCATTTCAAGTCATTTTTAAAACAATATTGCTATTTCTTTAGAACAAAGTTCTTTTGGTTCTTTTCATTTTGCTCTTCAACATTCCATACAAGTCTTTCCATGTTTTTCTAAGATTATTGAGCTCATCATTCTTAAGCACAATACTGTTCCCCATCACAATCATATGCCACAGGTTTTTTTAGCCATTCCCCAATGGATGAGCTTTTCAGTTCTTTGCCACCACAAACAGAAATGCTACAAACATTTTAGAACTTTTTTTTTCCTTTCCCCCTAAAAATTTGGAAATAGATCTAATAATGGTATTGTTGGAGCAGGGGGATATAGACAATTTAATAAGACTTTGAGCATAATTCTAAATTGCTCTCCAAAATGAGGGGACCAATTCATAATTTCACCAACTATAAATTGGTGTCTCAATTTTTTCACATCCCCTCCAACATTTGTTACTTCCCTCTTCAAGGGATAAAATGATATCTCAAGGTTATTTTAATTTTCATTTCTCTAATCAGGCTTTGAAGTTTACTTTGAAAATGGCAGTCCAAAACCCCTCTTTCATCCTTAGACTCATCCTTGCTTGTTAGCAAGTTTTCTATTCCCTAGTAATTCCATTTTTTACTTTACTTCTTCCTCTTTTTTCTGTGAGCTTCTATAACTAGAATTTTCAGGTACAAAACAAAACTCTCGAATTGACTCTGTGACTTTAGAGATGAAAATCCAAACACATGTCTTCTGTTCATGACACAAGTCTCTATAGAAACTTTAAGTAGGTGGCAACATAAATTGGACTGAGTATTTGGAATTAGGAATGCCTGAGGCCAAATCCTTTCTCAGAAACTTATCTGTGTGACCCTAAGAAAATCACTTCATTTTTGTATTTTAGTGTCCATAACTATGAAATGGGGCTAATAATAGTATTCACATCACAGGATTGTTGTGTGGTTCAAATGAGAAAGCATACATAAATCACAAAATTTAAGTACTCTCATACATTCTGGTTCTTATAGTTTTTTCACATCATCATCATCATCATGACTAAATTTAAAAACTAAGGGAAAGTGACAAGTGTTGGAGACTGTGGAAAAAATTGGGACACTGATTTACTGTTGGTGAAACTGAAGTAAACTAACCATTTTGTTGTGGAGAGACCCAAGTATTCCCAAACCAAGCCAATAAAACAGATTAGGGAGTGGTGTAAGCTTTGTACATACATTATAGGAACTTCTCATAGAATTAGTTTTTTCTCTACTTTCCTCTTTTCCCTGCTATCTTGACTCAAAAACAATCTAAGGCAAGCCTTAAATACAATGCCATTGGGTAAATCATGAGAATATCCAGTCTCCTCCCAAAAGGTGATGCTATATTGACTCCAAAAGTACAGTAGTCCAGATGTATATTTATCCATCCTAATTATGCCCCATCCCTTAATCTTATTTGTTTTCTCTTGCCTTTCCATGTATTGTGTGATGTAGTTGATGAAGAGCTGATTACCAAGTAAGAAAGACCTTGTGTTCAAGTGCAGGTCCAGTCCCAACCCTATCACTACTGTTCAAAAATAAAAGGGCTACTGTTTTTAGCATTTTCTAGTAAGTCTGAGTCTACTGTGTCATTCTGTGATATGGGTTGAACAATGAAGTAGAAATAAAAAATATTGGATTATTGATCAGAAGATATGAATATCAGACTTTCAATGGCCCACTTTTTTTTTTTTTTTTTTTTTTTTTTTTTGCAGAGACAGGTAATTGTTCTGAATTTCATATGTGCAAAAAATTATTTCCTAAGCTTTGTTGGCTTCAGTATTAGTTCAGTAATGAGATTTTCCTCTGAAACCAGACTCATAAGTTACAGAAAAAAATGAAAGCTATTTATCATTTCCCATTATACAACCAAACCAAACAACAACCAAAAAATTAAAAAAAAAAAACCTTTTTTCCTATATTCTTAACAAGAATTATATATGACATTCAAAGTCAGCCATTGAAACATTCATTTTTGTACCTCATTCTCCATTTTCATCCTTAACCTTCCTGACTTGACAGCTTTAAAAATTCCTTCTCTCTTGGTGAGTTTCACTTCCTCCAGCCCTTAAATATTCAGATGCATCAATGAGGTCTCTCTTGGTGAGTTTCACTTCCTCCAGCCCTTAAATATTCAGATGCATCAATGAGGTTCATTGGTTTGGGTTTTCCTTCCATTTTTAACTTCTTACACTTTTTTTTTTTTTTGCTGAGGCAATTGGGTTAAGTGACTTGTCCCGGGTCACACAGCTAGGAAGTGTTAAGTGTTTGAGGACAGACTTGAACTCCTGACTTTAGGGCTAGTCCTCTATCCACTGTATCACCTAGCTGCCCTGTTTTCCTTCTATTTTTGAAGATGAAGATTTATCTCTGGCTGCCCAATCTGTGGGACTCTTGTCCTTGTTCTCTCATTATTTTGGGAGACCACAGGATGTCTGTAGACTTTACAGAAGACCTTGCTCACAATTCCTGCCATAAGCATACCAATAGAGTCCTCTTCCTGGCCTCTTCTCATCTTTTCAGTTCGGCTGATCTTTGCATCTTTTCCTACCCTTCATTGTTTACTCATGCATAATGTGCTCCTATTCTTCTTTTAATGATCTCTTTGGTTACAGCATAAATATCAGTTTAAATCACTATGTGTTTGCTTCTGGAGTAATTTTCTATTTCACTTCTTTGGAGAGTGATGTACTCTATATCATTCAGACAAAAAATAACATTGTTTGAAAACTGACTTTTAAAAGATCAGCCTTCTTTTCTAAAGTAAGTTTGGAGTCAGAATGAACAGTTATGATTTTCCATATATTATAGCCTATTCTTCCTTTCCTGTTCAGCTTTGGTCCCAAACCACCCACTGTACTGCCTTCCCCAGACATGCATAATGATGATACATCTGTATTAGAAAGCTTGGTAATGTTTCAAACCTATATGCAAACAGCACAATGTGATCCACTAACGGGATTCATCTGAAGGATCTTACCCATTCTAGCACATACTTCTGAAATTTAGTAGCGGGACCAAGCCTTCTGATAAGCTTAGTAAGCACTTTAGAAAATCAGGCACATATTGCTTTAGGCAGGCAGTTACCAAGCAAACAGTAACAAGGGATTGTGGTGCATATTTTATTTGTAATTCAATTGCAAAGCAGGACCAATGCCTCCTTCTTACCAGATATAACTGAGTAGTCAGATTGATTTCTCTGTGGAATAAATTTCAGAATTTCTGAAAACTAATTTTTATATTTAAAAAAAATATTGTATTTTACTTTCTCCCAGTTATTTGTAAAAACAAAACAAAACAAAAAATAATTTTAACATGCATTCTTAAAACTTCGAGTGCCAAAGTTTCAAATTCTCTCCTTTCCTTCCTTTATATCTCGCACCCAATCATGCTTTCCTTTCCTTACTAGTCATTTCCAGTTTATTTTCCATTTCTGAAATGATAATTTTCTACATGAATGTGTTGAACTACTTCCTTGTGTTTCTATTTACCATCCCTTTAATTTTTCATATAAAAATACATTTCACTGGCCATCACTCTCATGTAAGTGTGGTCTCTTTCCCTATTAAATGTAAGCTTCTTGAGAGCAAAGACTGTTTGCTTTGGTATTTGTGTCACCATAATGTATCACCAGTACTAATGTACTACCAGTGAGTAGTAAAATTCATTTCATTCATTCATTATTTTATCTCTTATCATCAAATCACTTATTCATAACACTGTTTTGTTCTTCCCTCAATCCAAGGGATACCAATGATAAGTGACAATGTTGAGGTGCGAGAATTGAGGGTAAAAGATCCCCTTTGGTCGATGTCACAGATTCTTTGCAAAAGAATTCACAAACCCAAAGTTGGTGGCAAAAGAGGATTTATGTACACTAAGAAGACAGCTTTCTTAGCAGCAAACTCCTGATTAGAAATTTAGCAAAGATGGATTGACAAAACCTTTGGTCATATCGGCCTGGAGCTGGGGAGCAGTATGTTCCAGGCCAAGATTTCCAACTGAATGAGATTACTTATCTGGGAATTGTCTGGGAAGGATGTACCCCTCCCATAGGCTGGGAGGGTTTGAGAGTCAGGAGCACCCTTCCCCCACAAGTTCCTTTCCTATCCCTCCCCCCAAAAGGAGGCACAGTTTACATCAGTCACCCCCAAAGATTAAAGGGAACACAATTTACATCAACGATATTGTTTTTTATGTCTCCCAACCAGTGATTTCAGCCAATTGCAAAGTTAATATTCCTTCTCCTTCTCTGCCACATTTAACTTCACATATTAGAATGCTCAGTTAAATCTTCAGTGTTTTATATTTAATGAGCTCTGAGTTATCTTATAACTCTGATTATTCTTAAAGCAAAATTCTTGTAACAGGGTTCCATGGACATATGAGGAGCGATCTGCATGCTGAATGGATGAGCTATGCTTATGAATTCTTCTATAAAAGTCAGTTATAGGTAGTTGAATGAATATTAGCTTTAGACCTAAAAGACTATAATTGAGCTGATCCATGCTAAGTAAATGCAAAAAAGTCATTCTACTATCTTGGCAGTGTTTCCTTTTTGTAAAATAAATATTTGATATCAGATTACCTCCATGACCTCTGGGACTTAATAATTCTTTATACCTATCACTAAAAGAGCAAAATGTATATCCTCAGAGCCTGTCATTATAGACTTACTCAGATATGGATTATTAGTTTGCCCATATTTGTAATTCTAGTTACTAGAAAGGATATATATATTTTTTTGTCATAAACCTATTGCACTAAATATCCTGCACATTTTTTGTAGCTCTGAGACTCTGATACTAGGATCCTGTTCTAGGATAAAGGGGATGTATGAGAATTTTTAGAACTAGTTACATTGAGTCTTGAGTGTGAGATAAAGTGAACATTGCACTGATTCAAAGAAATGGGGGACATCAAGATCATAAGTTATACAGGCTAGCCATGTATTTATTTTATTATTGCCATGACTGAAGAGTTTTTAAAAATCTTATCATTTATTAGGAAATTTTTCATAAGTTTTAATCACCATGTTATTTGCTCAGGACAAAGAAATTACTTTTCTAGGTGAAAAAGAAAAACAACTTTTGTACTATAGCCTCTTCTGGGAACAATGAAAGAAAGTCCAAAACATAATTTTATACTTATTTTTTCCCTAAGAACCAGAGACCCAGGTGGAGATGCTCCAGGCATTCTAATTCCTCAGCGTTTTCATGGTCCAAGATTCTTCTGTGGAGGCTGGAGTAGGAGGAGTGATAAGAGCTCTGGGAAACATAATTCAGTCTAAAGCTGGTGAAATTATAAAATGTCCACTTATTTTGCAATATTGCTCTTGTCTTGGACATGGCCCTGATTAATTTTGCATTGTGTTTCCTCAGGACTGGCAGGCAGATCAGAGCCTGGGAATCTATAGAAAGACAATTCATATAGAAAGACAAAGTCTGATGGTGGAAAGTTCCCCATCAATCTATGACTAAGGAAGCTGACTCTTCTAGTCTGAGTGCCTCCTTAGTTTCCTCAGGCTTGAAACTTTGGATAATTTTTAGGGAGATGTTGCATACTCAGAAAAGTAATTCTCAACTATTTTCTTCCCTTTTTATATGTCTTTTGCTGCAGTTCCCAGGCTCTGGGCACAGAACTGAGGAGCTGCACTGCTTCCACCAGATCAACCCAATTGTTTCCCAAGATGGGGATCTGGTCATTGGGGTTTTTTTTATCTTTGTTTTCAGTTGAAGTAAACAAGGTAACAGGAGAACTGTTTGAAAGTCCTCCTAACAAAGCTTGTAATCCTTATCAGTAAGTACCTTTCTATCTCTCTGAGATCATTTTCACTGTGATGATTAAAATAAGTCCTTTTAGATGAAGCAGAAGGGCAGGACCATGCAACATGAGACAACAGGTACTCTCTTCCTCTTCTTTTCTCCTTTCTCCGAATCTTTTTTTTTTTTTTTTTTACATTATTGTCAGTTTTTTCTGTGTCTGATTGACTTTTGAAGGTGAACAGAGAAAGGTTCTCTCTTTTACTTTCCTCTCTGCACTACTTTCCAAAGAGCTCATACTAAGGAAGCTCAGTCCTGAGCAGGCTCAGACTTTTATTTAATTTTCTTTTCTGTTCTGACCCTTCATTGATATTTGAAGAATAGTGAAACTCCTTATATCCCTGCTCCCTGGAATTACTTTAATGCTCTGAAGCAGAAGTTCTTGAGGCTTGTTTCTCTTCAAATTCTTGAGCAAAGTTATTATTGTTAACTGTACTGTTATGGAACAAGAAGAAGTCTATCCCATCCATAAGAATGAAAGTTCCATATTTCCTCTTTACATTTGTCCATTAATTAATAAATGAGTATGACATTTTATAGAGTCTTTTTCAGTGAAGAGGTTTTATGTTCCTCCCACCTACTCTACCAATGAGTGGAAAATATATTGTCAGTTTTTTTCACTCTTGTGGATGTGTAAATAATATTCTTTGATGTTTCCTTGATACTAGTTACATGTTCATGGTAGTCAGAGCACACTAGGCTAGGAGTATAACAAAGCTGACTAAATCAGCCTGGGAAAGAGCATGGCAATGAAGGCTCAGGAGACTTGAGTTTACTGGGAAGATTTATGCCCCAGATCCCACTGTAACAAGTACTGAGTGATATTGCAGAAATAGGATTCAGACTTCAATTCAACAATTTCTGAACAATTTCACTTTGTGATAGCTGAGGAAAATCAGGTTAGCTGTTTGCTTTCTTCCCTTATTTCTTTAGGGTAATGTGACCTCTCTCTTCTCAGCTTTTTTATGTCCCGGTGCCATTTATCTTAAACATATTCTTAAGCAGTTGATATTACAGTTATTGGTGTATGTATTAGCTCTCCCATTATGCCTAAGCCTTTTAGGGTCAAGGATCATTAAGATCCTATACAGGATTTAGTCCATACTGGACACTCATTATCTATTTGTGGAATAAATAAGTGACTCAGGTAGGCATAGTACCAATAGAACTTGGAGTCAATAGTCCTCACCACCTCAGAAATCACAAAAGTGTCAAAATATAGAAACTATCACATGAGGATGGCAGTTTTTAATATAAATGCAATGAGCTGAGTTGAACAGCTGTTGGAGTCCTTAGTTTTGATTCCTATAACTGGTGAATTCATCTTTCCAAAAAATATTCTTTTTGAAGGTTTTGTTAATGTTCTATTACACTTATCCCCATAGGTGGCTGCACAAAAATTATCAACAAGGCCTGGCTGTTGTTTTTGCTGTGGAGGAGATTAACAGGGATACCAATCTGTTGCCCAACATTTCCTTAGGATTCTATCTCTACAACACCTACCACAGCGATGAGAGGACCTTGGATAGCTCCCTTTGGTGGCTCTCTGGGCAGGGCCAGGTCATTCCAAACTACATCTGCAGGAAGCAGGATAAATCTATAGCTGTCATTGGAGGAGTCACATCAGCTCTCTCTGTTCAGATGGGAACCCTGCTTGACCTCTATAAGTTTCCACAGGTGAGAGATATTGAACTTGGCAAATTTTATGCTTTTAACAACTAAAATTATCATTATCACAATAAAAGCACAACAACAATAATTAGCATTTTGAAGTGATTCAGAGTTTG
The DNA here is from genome assembly GCF_902635505.1 of Sarcophilus harrisii. Classification (NCBI taxonomy): domain Eukaryota; kingdom Metazoa; phylum Chordata; class Mammalia; order Dasyuromorphia; family Dasyuridae; genus Sarcophilus; species Sarcophilus harrisii. Next base: position 713,525,646 of record NC_045426.1, on the reverse strand, counting down.
AAAAGTCCTTTGCATATGTGTTTCTTTGGATTTTCACAACAAACTCATAAGGCAGGTGCTATTATAACCCCCATTTTTAAGAGGAGAATACTAAGATTGAGAAAAAGTGAAACTGCTTATCAAAGATTATTCAGCTAACAAGTTTCATGGCAAGATTTGCCATCAGATCTTATTTGTAAACACTCTTTCCTCTGCACCATGCAAAGGTCTCAATCATCAAGAAAGATGAATCTTTCCTGGAATATCACCCAGATTGTAAATGAAGAATAGAAATGGAATAATTTAGCTTCCAATCCATGAAAGGTTCTAAGAAATAATCTTGATAATCTTATCCATTACACAGATGAGAAAATCACAGAAGTTAAAATGTCTACTCAGCATTATACAATTCATTAGTGCAAGTGAAGGGACTAGAATTTACATTCCTGGGCTTCCTGTTGAAAAGCCAATCATTCTACTACATCTTACTCTATTTACTTCACCTTATAAAATCATTTGTAAAATCAGAATATAGTTCATCTTTTTAGAGATTGAAGGAATCTTCTATGAGTATAGGTCTTGGAAGTGAGCTAATCTGCATTTCAGAGTTGCTGCTCACTGAACTTTGATATTGTTGGTCAGGCAGTTAACTAAGTGATTTGTTAGTTCAGAGTCACTAACAGAAGTAGGGATGGTTTAATGGAACACAGATAAAGAAAAATATGAGGCTGATTTAAATGAAATGGAGGCCACTTTTTATTATGGCAGTACTCATGCTAAAAAGTAATGATTGAGAACTTTTCTCTAATTAAACTCACACTCACATTAATGATTTTATAGCTTCATTCAATATTATCTATTCTCAATAGATTTACAGATACAGATTCAGGAATTCAGTGTCTTGGAGGGAGAGTTAGAGCAAGCTCTGTGGTGTCATTAACATCCAGATCACCGAGAATTCTGATCATACATATAGAGAAAAGAATATATATATATTTTAAAAACCTGAGATCAAGTGACATGGGGATTAACTCTGGGTTGGGATTTGGAAACCAGAATGAGATCAATAAGGCAGGGCATTCCTATAACAAGATTTATCTTATATCTTTGTTTGCCAGATGATATAGTAGCAAAAGGTGCTAGGTAGGGAATAAGCAGACTGGTGTGTTTATTCTAAGATTTTTTTTTTTTTTTTTGATCCTGATATAGTACAATTTGGAAGGAGAGGACCTATATGTAATGCCATAATAAACAATGTAAGATTTAGCATCAGTCCTGTTATGGGGTTGATAAACATTTTTTAAATTAATGAGACCAGTTATGCAGATGGTTTCGTTCATAAGTATCAGGGAGTTGGGTGGAATTTATGATGTTTTTTGGCAAACACTTAGTTGTATATGACAACAGTCAGTGAGGTCTTATGTACAGTAAAACTACATTAGGTATAGAGAGTCATGAAAAATCTGACATGACGTTAATGCATGATTTCAATTTCCAATATTCTCCATGTTTCAGAGGGTAGTAGAGGTGCATCAGATCACTTATGTACAATTTTAGAAAATATTTACCTCTCTACAATTTATTTGTAATTATATTTTTATTCTCTTAAATTAAAAAATTTAAAACATTCATCTTTTAAAATTCTGAGCTACAAATTCTTTCTCACTTTACTTCTATTCATTGAGATATCAATTATACATGTGAATACATGCAAAACAAATTTCCATATTAGTTCTCTTACAAATCCCATTGTACTACTCAAAAATGAAAGAAAAAAGTTTTTAAGAAAAAAAAAATCTTGCTGTATCAGGGGGAATGAACAGTTATTTAGCTCTCTAAACATATTAACAAATTGTTCTTAAGACCAACAGCATATTAATGTATCAACTTTCCTTTCCAACATCTGTCATGTTTCTTTTCTATCTTGTTAAGTCAATCTGATAGATATGCGATCATACCTCAAAATTGCTTTAATTTGCATTTCTGTAATTAACAATGATTTAGATTTTTTTTTTCTTAACTAAAGATAGCTTTGATTTTTTTCCTGAAAACTGCCTGTTCATGTACGCTGCTCATTGATAAATTGAGGAATGGCTTTTGTTTTTATTTATTTGACTCAGTTTCTCATATATTTGAGAAACGAGGCCTTTATCAGAGAAATTAACTGGAATTTCCATCTACCCCTCCATTTTCACTACTTCCTTTATCAGTCCTCCATTTTGTTACCCCATTTCTTTTATTTCTCTCCTATTTTTCTGTTGGGTAAGTGATATTTCTATACTCACTTGAATATGTATATTATTTCATCTTTTAATCAATTCAGATGACAGGAAAATTTAAATGTTTGCTGCCTCTCCTCACCACTGCAAAAAGGTCCATTTGCAAAAGTTCTTACTTGTGAACTTTTTTATGTGTGATTTGTTTTCCTTTCTTCCTCTTCCCTCACCTTTTTCCTAGGGCAATCCATTTTTCATCATCCTAACATAAAATAGAAATTGAATGGATTCCCATCAATTGGGAAATGACTCAATATAACTGGTATGTGTTTGTGAATGGAATATTATTGTATGGGAAATAATGGGCCGGATGTTCTAGAAAGAAAAAAAAAATACCTGGAAACTCTTTCATGAACTCAAACAAAGTGAAACTAATAGTAATGCTTTAGGATGACCAGCTGTGAATTACTTTGCTATTCTCAATAATACAATCATCCACTACTATTAAAGATTTATGATGAAAAATCTTGTCTTTACCTAGAGAAAGAACTGATTGTATCTGAACACAGATGAAACCTCTCTCTCTCTCTCTCTCTCTCTCTCTCTCTCTCTCTCTCTCTCTCTCTCTCTCTCGATTTTTCTTGAGAATTGGGAGAGGGAGATCTGTTTTCTTTCACAATTTGACTTTTATGGAAATGTTTTTATAACTTTACATATGGTTTCTTATTTGTGGTTGGGGATAAGGGAGAGAACATAGAACTCAATAATTTTAAAAACAAATGTAAAAGGTTTTTTTAAATGTAATTGGAGAAAATATTTAAAAAATTTTAAAACAAAAAATATCAAAAAAAAAATCTAAAAGTACTAGAGTAGTTTGCCATGTCCTTTTCTAATTTATAGATGAGGAAACTGAGGCAAACAGAGTTAAGTGACTTTCACATAGTTACACTTTCAGTAAGTGTATGAGACTAGATTTAAACTGCAAAAGACAAGATTTCCTGAATCCAGGACTGCAGTCTATCTATTGCTCAATCTCCTGCTCTAGTCTTACCACTCCCATGGATCAAACTGATTAATGTTTCTTTCTCATCCAGATCAGCTATGGTCCATTTGATTCCATTCTTAATGACAAAGTCCAGTTTCCTTCCCTCTATCAAATGGCACCCAAAGACTCTTCTCTTCACCAAGGTGTTGTCCGATTAATGGTATATTTTGAATGGAACTGGATAGGTCTGATTGCCTCAGATGATATGAAAGGTGAGGAATTCCTCTGGGAAATGAGAGAGGAAATGATAAAGAATAGTGTTTGTGTGTCCTTCACAGAGAAGATTCCTGTCAGTGAGAGAAGACATATGGAATCACAAAAGACTTTCATGCCCAGGATCTTAGCATCATCAACCAAAGTGATTGTCATCCATGGAGACACAGATTCATTGATGATTTTGAGATACTCACAAATTCCTTTATTACCAATACAAAAGGTGTGGATTGCCACATCTCACTGGGACATTACTATGAGATCTCTCTATGCTGAAGGTAATTCTTTCCATGCAGCTCTCACATTTTCATACTTGACTAGTGAAATCCCTGGGTTCAAGACTTTTATGAAAACAATTACACCTTCTAAATATCCAAATGATATTCTACTTAGAGAATTCTGGCTCTCCGCTTTTAAGTGTCTAGATCAACCAGAAAATCAGGAGCAAGAGACATGTTCACCAAATGCTTCCTTGGAGAGTTTGAATCTGTGTTCTTTTGAAATGACTATGTCTGGCTTGAGTTACACTATCTATAATGCTGTCTATGCTGTGGCTTGGGCTCTTCATCAGTTGTTCATGAAAAAACCAGAGAAAAGATCAATGGGAGATGAAGAGTATCTAGTTGGCAGGTAATATTGAATGAATGATCACTTTTTAGCTATGTTGAAATGTTGTATTTTGTGCTTGAGGGGGACAAGATGGGAAAAAGTCCTTTTCAATTTTCAAATTCTTGGGTTATCTATTCCTGAAATATTGTCTTGTTATTTTTTCATATTTGTCAGTTTGCATGTGAATCTCATAACTGCTCGTTTTTTCAAAGAGTCTGGGAGTTGGAAAGGACCTTAGTTACCACCTAATAGTCATTCACATATCCCCTTTTGTAACAATTTTGCCATTTGGTTAGTTGTTGACCTTCATTCTTGAAAAGAACCAAAATAATATCACTTTGTTAGAGTTGAGTGACAGTGTGTCTGACTGTGGGTAATTAGACCAATATGTCCTCTCAATGCTCTGCCACAGATCAGGCATAAATAGTTTCTACGAACATTTGGGGTGGCTTCTCTAACTTTGTGTATCTTGCATTTCTTCTGAATTAAATCAATTCTGCTTTGCTTATACGGCCCAGTACCTTCTCTGATGAAGACATGCTATGCTTGGTGCTCCTGTACCACCAAGGTACAAAACCTCCAATGACATACAATCAATTCTTAAGTTCTTCAGAGACTTTGTGAGCACGTGAGTGCTTACCATGTATGAGTTCTCCATAAAACAATTGTTTTGTAAAATATACATTTGACATTCTAACAATGTGGCCAGCACAAAGAGTTTTGCTTTCTGTAGTAAACTTTGAGTGCTTGGCAATTTAATTTGAAAAAATACCTCAGCATTTGTATGCTTTTAGTAATATGGTATCTGACAGCCTTTATTTAAATGGATCTCATTCTATTTTGTGGCAGCTATAAAATCCAAGAAAATGTCTGCTAAAGTCTGGAGATAGAATGTCTTGTTCATAGAATAGCAAGGAAGTTAGTATGACTGCTTTAAAGGTTTGAAGTAAGGGGAGTATTTTGAATGTCACAAAGAAGATTTTGTATTTTATCCTGGAGGTAATAGGGAGTCACTGGAGTTTATGGGAGTGACATGGATGGAATTTAGAGACATTAGTTTGGTAGCTGATTGGAAGATTGCATGGAATGAAGAAAGGCAGGGTAAAAATTAGACCCATCCATCCTCAGCAACGAGATCAACCAAATCATTTCTAATGGAGCAGTAATGAACTGAACTAGCTATACCCAGAAAAAGAACTCTGGGAGATGACTAAAAACCATTACATTGAATTCCCAGTCCCTATATTTATGCACACCTGCATCTTTGATTTCCTTCACAAGCTAATTGTACAATAATTCAGAGTCTGATTCTTTTTGTAATGTTTAGGTCATGTATACTTATTGTGTATCTAAGTTATATTTTAATATATTTAACATCTACTGGTCATCCTGCCATTTAGGGGAGGGGGTGGGGGGGGTAAGAGGTGAAAAATTGGAACAAGAGGTTTGGCAATTGTTAATGCTGTAAAGTTACCCATGTATATATCCTGTAAATTAAAGGCTATTAAATAAAAAATAAATAAATAAAATAAAAATTAGACCCATCAATGAGCTATCACAATAGTCCATGTATGGCTTCATGAAATTGTGGCAATATCAGAAGAGAGGAAGAGAGCCTATTTGAAAAACGTTGTAAAGATGAAATCAATAGATATAACCAATAGATTAGATAAAAGAAGTAGACAATAGTGAGAAGTCAAGAATGAAACCGAGGTGATGAACCTGGTGGGTAAGAGCAACGCTGTGGGGTAACAGAGATTCACGTCTATATATCCCAGTTGAAAGCCAGATTTCATTCCACCTACATATAAGACCATAAAACTTCATATGACTATTATATAGGTCCAGTATCTCTTCTATAAGTGAGTTCTTCTTCCAGGCATGATTCAGTGATAAGGATATCTCTTTGCTTTCAGCTGCACTCCTACTTGAAGAACACCCAATTTAAGAACAGTGCTGGTGATGAGGTGTTTGTGGATGAAAATAAACACTCTGAGGCTCAATATGCCATTATGAATTATGTGTTCTTTCCTAATGGGACTGATGCTTTGGTAAAAGTGGGGCAGTTTGTCCCTGAAGCTCCACTTGGTCAAGATTTCATGATTCATGAGGATGCTATAGAGTGGAGTTGGTGGGATTCAAAGGTTAGAGACATTTTGTATGTTACTCTTACATTTCTAATTACAGCAATAATTTTTGTCCAATTCGGTATATTCTACATTGATTATATCAATTTGGTCAATACATATGGTTCCACAGAATCAGAGATGGGGAAAGTGAAATTGAAAATTTATGCCCCAATTTCTTCTGTATTAATTATTGAAAATTGTAACTAATCATTGGAATCAGTACTGAGGAATAGTTTGATTTAAAAGATAGTTTGATTACTTAACATTAGAATCTATAAGACAGTTTGATTTCTTAATAAGAATATAACTTCCCCATTTCTCTGGTGTACAATCTGGACTTGTTGAGTTAAGATGTTCATAAGATGTTCTGCCAATCCCTAGGCCTGCCACAGGGCCACTCTGGTGTATGTGGTCATTGACACAGGACTTCCTAGATTTTTAAGAAAAGTTTTATTAACTCTATTTTCCCCTTCCTATGGACTTTGGAAATTCCCTTTTACAAAAAAGTTGGCAAGATTATCCCAAATATTAAATTTCCCTCTCACACACATACACATCCCTTTTTCAACAATTTAAAAGACTGTTCAATTTGATCTAATGCTTCCTAGACTTTTGGAGGAGTCCTGGATTAACTTTTTGTTAAAAAAAAAAAACAAAAAAAAAAACTCAGGTTTGTTAATATAATTGCTTATATTTGGAATTTTGTAAGTTTCTGGTCATCAGAGATTTTCATACCCCCAAAAAAGTCTCATCTTAAAATGTATAAAAGGAAGAGACAAGGGAAGAGACATTTTAAGCACTGAATATGTGCCAGGTAGTTTATAAATATTATCTAATTTTATCCTCCCCAACCTTATAATGTAGATACTATTATTAGTTCCACTTTAAAGTTTGGTAAACAGAGGAAGAGAGAGGTTAAGTTACTTGTCTAAGACAACTTAGTTAATTTGTGATTTTGGATTTGAATTTAGGTTTTCTTTATTCCAAGTTAAGCATTTTATTTACACTAACACTTTGCTGCCTGTAGAAATGACTTCTGAAGTAGAGATTACAAAGAAAATCAGCTTCTCCTTTTTGTCCCACACCACTGTAGCTCTCAGTTAAAGATATATTTTCCACTTTTCTCTTACTATAATAGGTTCCTTGTGGAGTATGCAGTGACAGCTGTGATCCTGGATTCAGGAAATCCCCTTTGGAGGGGGAGCCTGCCTGCTGCTTTGACTGCTCCCCACGCCCAGAGGGAGAGACCTCCAGTCAAATGAGTGAGTTTTTTTTTTTTTTTAGGGACTTCCCTTTTATGTCCATTTATATAGAAAAACCTCCAACAAGTTACGTCTATACAGTTAGTCACAACTCCCAGGAACAACTCTGTATAACAGATCTTATGAGACAAAGGAAAATGAATGAAAACACAAAGACAGTGAGTTTCTGAGTAATTAACAAGCAATGTATTAATTAGGCTATCTAATAATCAATAAATTGATGAGCAGTGATTTTCCTCAGTAACTAAAAGACATCACAAGAAATCCTGCAAAGTCTTAAATCTCTTCTGTAATAGAATTCCCCTGTCTCAACCTTAATTGGTGCCCATTTAATAATGAGGTAGACTAAAAGTCTTCAGTTCCTTCTGCTAAGAATGAAGTTTGATCATAAAACCCAGCAGGTATCTGGGCAGGGGAAGCCATTTTTATCCAGACCTCTTTGGATAGTTTTCTTCTTCATGAGCTGGGTTGACCACTACAGTTTAATTGAGAGGATGAGGGACAGGGAACTCTTTCCATAGATAAATGCTCACCCAGACTGAATTCTATTTGTATTCTGAGCAGAAATTAGATCTTCCAATTGGTTAGCTGGGGTCCTGTCCCACTAACAAGCATGTGAATTGAGGGCTAATAGAATCTCATCAATCAATCATGCCATTTAGATATTAAATGACTTTTTCAAAATCTGGGTGTTAACAGAAATGCAAGGAAAACAATGGATTAGAAATTAATATTTAGCTATTAATATCATGGTATAATATAATATTCTCTCTTGTTTTACTTGAAACACAGTCTCCTCACTGAATCACTAATTAGCACGGCAAATATTTCATCAATTTTTAACCATGAGTTTTATTATTGGAAATAATATGAGAGCCAGAAGGAGAGAGACTTCTAGAAAAGGGAATCACTGCAAGTGACCTGAACTGGAAGAGCAGACCCACTAGAAGTTTCTCTTAAGACTACACCCATTCTAGAACGCCTAAAAGAAGAGATCTGTAGAGATCCAGAGAGCTTCATTAAGAGAGGTTTCTGAGATCTAAGATGTAATGGACACTGGGAATGGAATCCTAAGAAAGAAACTGGACCATTATCCTTTGGAAGGACTGCCCCCAATGGCTCCTGACAATGCACTACTCATTCTCTTTCCTTCTTCCTCTCACATTTTTTCCCCCAAAATAAGCATCCTGATGTGGAATTTAATGGTGAGTTTGAGGAATTTTAAGATCAGACAAAAGTTGCCTAATTACCAAAATAAGGAAATGGGAGGGAGCAATTAAATCTTCCCTATAATTTTTCTGATCTAAAATAAGCAATACAACATGGCAGCCTTGGTGGATTACACTACCTTTAACAAATTATTCTTTCTTCTCTTTTTCCTCTTTCTACTTCTGTCTTTTTTTTTGTCAATCTCTGTACCTATGTCTGTGTCTGAACCTCTCTGAGTCTCTCTCTATGTCTCTGTATCTCTTAGTCTGTCTTTTATTTCTTAACCTCCTTGTCCTTCCTCTCTCTTAATGAATCTTTCTTTCCTTCTCTTCTATGTTTTTCTCCATTTTCCCTCTTACTCCCTACCTTAAAGAGTATCATGCATAATTCACTACAAAATTTAATTCTGGTATCACCTTGTATGTTTCTTTCCTGTGATTCTTTCCAACCATGTTTGTCCATCTATAAATAAGCAAATTGCATTAAAGCAGGATGTGTCTAAGATGAGAGAGGGGGTTTTGGAGTGCTACTTTTAGTTCAAGGTAAATTTAAAGAATATCTCATGGATATGAATGAAAAGGTTAAAATATAATCAATCCAATATCCCCAAAACAAGTGAAAAAATTCAATCTGTGATTCAATGGGGGATTTGGCTTTAATCGATCTGATTAACCTAGACATTGAAGGGTTATTGTTGAATATATCATGGAATAACATCAATTTTCTGAGAATAACAGGAAGGCTACTTACAAAATAAATGATTTCTCCACACAAAATCTGACAGCTATTTAACAAATCATCAATCAATAGCCATTTACTAAGTGACAATTTTAATGATTAAATAAGTGGGGGAGATATAAAGACAAAAGGAAAATGGTTTTTTTTATTTCAGGGAACTTTCATTCCAATGGAGGAGACCATTGCAAAATACAATATAGAAATCTGCAAAATATTAATAAAGTACAAATTAGTTATGGTAAATGGTACACTGGGAGGCAAGAAGAATGAGGAAACAATAATGGAGACAATCTACAGCTAGAGATGTTGCAGAAAACAATGGACACAGAAATGATCTTTACATTTGATACTAAAAGGCTCCAGTTCTAAGTTTATTATACTAGGAGAAAAACCCAATCAGAACAAGTTTATCACTTAAGTAAATGAAATGCAGCGAATCAATGCAACCAATGAAAAGGGGCATGGGTTGATATTTGAAAACCATGTTACTAATCATCAACATTGTTATTTTAAAAATTGGAAAGGGAGTTTTGCATCTGTGGAAGCAAAATGAATTTTTATAGTTCTCAAATCTATTTCTACTTTTGGGGATAGGGATAGTTCTTTACATCTAAACATTGAGCCCTTATTTGTCTCCTGCAGATGCAGAGCAGTGTATGAAATGCCCAGATGATGAATATCCAAATAAGCAGAGAGATCTCTGCCTTCCCAAGCTTGTAACCTTCCTAAATGTCAAAGAACCTTTGGGAATGGTTTTGATCTTAATGGCTGTTTCTTTTTCATTACTGACAGTTCTGGTTCTGTGGGTCTTTGTCAAGTTCCAAGAAACTCCCATAGTCAAAGCCAATAACCGCAATCTCAGTTATACTCTCCTTATCTCTCTTACCTTCTGTTTCCTCTCTGCCTTGCTCTTCATAGGCCGTCCTACCACTGCCACCTGTCTCCTCCAACAAACAGTATTTGCTGTTGTGTTCACAGTGGCTATTTCCTCTATTTTGGCCAAAACCATCCTAGTGGTTTTGGCTTTCAGGGTTATAAGACCAGGGAGCAGAATTCGGATGTTCATGCATCCTAGAGTTTCCAAATATGTTGTTCTCATCTGTTCAGGGATTCAAGTAATTTTCTGTGGCATCTGGTTGGGAACCTATCCTCCCTTTCCAGAAGCAGACACACACTCCAAACCCAGCCACATTATCCTTACATGTAACGAGGGCTCCACCTTTGCATTTTATTGTGTCCTGGGCTACATGGGCTTTCTGGCCCTGGGAAGCTTCACCATAGCCTTCCTGGCCAGGAATCTGCCCGATGTCTTCAACGAAGCCAAGTTCATCACATTCAGGATGCTGGTGTTTTACAGCGTCTGGGCCACTTTTCTTCCCACTTATCAGAGCACCAAAGGGAAGGCCATGGTGATTGTGGAGATCTTCTCCATCTTGGCCTCTAGTTCTGGGCTATTGGGCTGCATTTTTATTCCCAAATGTTATGTGATCCTCTTCAAGTCAAACAGAAATACCCAGAAACATAACAAGAATAAACAGGATTCCAGAGGCAAGACTTTATCAGGAGCATACCCTAACACTTCTAGTTCTGGGAATAATAGTTCTGAAAAATAACCTACATTAAGTTGACATAACCATATTTATCAATTTTGCTTATGTTTTAATGCAAATTAGTATGTTGTGATAGTCTTTTTGGCTACATTGTCAAATTCTTATAAAGATGGGCTGTATCCTTCAGTATAAAAACTGACTTTCGCTGTTTTAAAAGGTTGCTACTCCATCAGCTGGGGAATGGCTGAACAAGTTATGGTATATGTATGCTATGGAATATTATTGTTCTATAAGAGATGATCAGCTGGATCATTTCAGAAAGGTCTGGGGAGACTTACATGAACTGATGCTAAATGAAGTAAGTAGACTGAAAAGAACATTGTACACATTGGTAACAAGAGGATGGGATGATCAACTCTGATGGACTTGGCTCTTTTCAAAAATGAGGGGATTCAGGCAAATTCCAATGGACTTATAATGGAGAGAAACATCTCCCTCCAGAAAGAAGACTGTGGGGACTGAATGGGGATTACAGCATAGTATTTGTATCTTTTTAGTGTTGTTTGCTTGCTTTTTCATTTTTTTCTTTTTAATCTGATTTTTCTTGTATAGCATGGTAAATGTGGAAATATGTACAGAGGAAATGCACATGTTATATATATATATATATATATATATATATATATATATATATATATATATATGGATTGCTTACTTTCCAGTAAGGAGGAGGTAGGGGAAAAGGAGAGAGAAAAACTTGGAACATCGGATTTTGCAAGGATGAATGAAAACTATCTTTGCATGTATTTTGAAAATACAAAAGCTTTTATTTTAAAATATATATATATATTGCTACTAGTTTTGGTAGACATTGCCAACAATGTTCTGAGTAATATCTGATGAATCCAAATTTTCAGAATATTTGAAATTCTCAGTGTCATTTCTTGGAATATCAATAGGGTTATGAAGAAATTCTCCATCTCATATAACCAGTGTAAATTCCCATCAAGCATTCCTTCCCTACTTGGCTCAACCACAATTTAAATGGTTGAATTCTTAGAAGCTATTCTGTTCAACAAATCTGAATGTAACTTCTTTATGAATTGTTTGTTTTCATTTGATAATCCAAAAACTCAGTGATCCTTTAAAAATTATTAAAACATTTTTCCTGCTAATTTACATTTGCTTAGTAATTTATTTAGCCAAAATGTATTAACTTTTTAAAATTAATTGATGAAAGATTTCATTGTACATGACAACAGCAAGAATATACAATGATCAATTCTGATGCGTGTAGCTCTTCTCAACAATGAGACAATTCATGCCAGCTCTGATGATCTTATGATGAGAACCATCTAGACCCAGAGAGAGGACTGTGTAACTGAGTGTGGATCAGAACATAGCATTTTCACTTTTGTTATTGTTTGCTTGACTTATTTTTTCTCATTTTTTTTCCTTTTTGATCTGATTCTTCTTGTGCAACAAGATAACTATATAAATGACATATGTATTTATATAGTTATCTTGTTGCACAAGAAGAATGTCTTGCAAATACATATGTCTATATTGGATTTACATATATTTTTACCATGTTTAACAATATATTGGATTACTTGCCATCTAGGAGAAAGAGTTCCCCCCTAGGAAGGAGGGGGAAAATCTGAGACACAAGGTTTTGAAAGGGTTACTGCAAATTATTCATACACATATTTTAAAACTAAAAAATTTCAATAAAAAATAAAACTAAAAAAACAAAAAAAAATTAATTGGTGGTTTAGGGAAGACTTCATCCTTTAACATTTATATTTATCTCAATTGATCGTTTCTCCAATTAATTTCTGAAATATTATTACACAAGCTCTACATTTTTCCTTAGTTGTAACTTAATGATCATGAAGTTGGTATTGTATTTTCATCTTTCATTCTTCTTGTTCCACACACTTACACCACATTCTTTTTTTGCATTCTGCTGATATGCCTATGAGACTTTTGCTATACACATGAATAAATGAAAAATTATTGTGTATACTATGTATTTGATACTGTCCTAAATGTTAAGGATATACCTGCAAAAAAATCTCAATATAATTCCCACTCTTAAAAAAATTATATTTTAACCAAGAAATACTACAAAAATGGCATAATGTGGACTTACTAGAAAAGACTCAAGTTTGTTGAGTGATAACATTCATCTATTGATGGTCCCATCCTTCTTTGAAGTGGTGTTGTTTGTCCTTTATTTTGGAAAAAGGCAACCTTTTCCCGCTTCAGCAGTTTTCATGGCCATTGGAACATTTTGCTGTTGTTCACCCATTCCACAGACAGAAGTCTTCACATGGCAGTTTCACATGCTAGATAATCCCTAATTCACCAATGGGTTTGAAATTCTTTGGTTACACCCAATCTGATTTAGCCAGTGTGCTGAGTATTAACAGGGTGTAATCATTGAACATGCTATAACTTCTTGGAGCCACAGGTGAGTCTCAAGTAGATAACAAACATGAATGAGAAATTCATTAAAGATCAGAAAGCTCTCACACCAGAGGTGCCAGTTTTCCTTGAAATTTCCATAATTCCAAGGGAAAGTCAGGAACTATAAAAACACAACTACAAAACATTTTTCACACAAATAAAGTCAGATCTATTCAGTTGGAAAAATATTAAGTGCTCATGGGTAGGCTGAGTGAATATAATAAAAATGAAAATATTTTTTCTCATTTTTTTTCCTTTTTGATCTGATTCTTCTTGTGCAACAAGATAACTATATAACTTTTATATAGTTATCTTGTTGCACAAGAAGAATGTCTAGCAAATACATATGTCTACTTACTTAATTAATTAATCTTAATTAATCTACTTATTGAGTGCCATACCAATCAAACTCCAAAGAAAATATTTTATAAATCTAGAAAAAAAATAACAAAGTTCATCTGGAAGAACAAAAAGTCAAGAATTTCAAGGGGATTAATGAAAATATAAAGCAAATGAAGGTGGCCTATCTGTGCCAGATCTAAAACTATATTATAAAACAGTGGTCACCAAAACCATTTGGTACTGGCTAAGAAATAGAGAAGCTGATTAGTGGAATAGGTTAGGTTCACAGGGCAAAACAGTTAATAACTATAGCAACTGAGTGGTTGACAAACCCAAAGACCTCAGCTTTTGGAATAAGAACTCAGTATTTGACAAAAACTGCTGGGAAAATGGAAACTAGTATGACAGAAAGTGGGCACTGACCCACACCTAACACCATATATCAAGATAAGGTCAAAATGGGTTCATAATTTAGACATAAAGAGTGATATCACAAGCAAATTGGAAGAACATAGGATAGTTTGCCTTTCAGATCTGTGGAGGAGGAAGGAATTTGTGACCAAAGAAGAATTGGAGATCATTATTGATCACAAAAGAGATAATTTTGATTATATTAAGTTAAAATAGTTTTGTACAAATAAAACTAATGCAGACAAAATTAAAAGGGAAGCAATAAACTGGGAAAACATTTTTACATTCAAAATTTCTGATAAAGGCCTCATTTCTAAAATATGTACAGAATTGATTCAAATATATAATAATGCAAGCCATTTTCCAATTAATAAGTGATCAAAGGATAAGAACAGAAAATTTTCAGATGAAGAAATTAAAGCCATTTCTAGTCTTATGAAAAGATGCTCCAAATCACTGTTGATCAGAAAATGCAAACTAAGACAACTCTGAGATAGTACTACACACCTCTCAGATTGACTAAGATGACAGGAAAAGATAATGAAAAATATTGGAAGGAGTGTGGGAAAACTGGGTCACTAATACATTGTTGGTGGAATTGTGAACAGATACAGCCATTCTGAAGAGCAATTTGAAACTATGCTAAAAAAATAAAAAGTTATCAAATTGCATATCCTTTGATCCAGCAGTGTTTCTCCTGGGCTTATATCCCAAAGAGATCTTAAAGGAGGGAAAGGTACCTATATGTGCAAAAATGTTTGTGGCAGCCCTGTTTGTAGTAGCAAGAAACTGGAAACTGAGTGGATGCTCATTAATTGGAGAATGGCTGAATACATTATGATAAATGAATTTTATGGAATATTATTGTTGTGTAAGAAACGATTAGCAAAATGATTTTAGAGAGATTTGCATGAACTGATGCTAAGTGAAATGAACAGAATCAGGAGTTCATTGTACTCAACAATATTATATGACAATCAATTCTGATGGGCAGGATTCTTTCCAACAATGAAATGATTGAGGCCAGTTCAAATGATCTTGTGAAGAGAGTCATCTGCATTTAGAGAGAGGACTGTGGAAAATGAGTCTCGATCACAACATAGCATTTTCACTCTTTTTGTTGTTGTTAGCTTGCATTTTGTTTTCTTTCTCATTTTTTCCCCTTTTGATCTGATTTTTCTTGTGGAGCAAGATAATTGTATAAATATGTATACATATATTGGATTTAACATATATTTCTACCATTTTAAACATATATTGGATTACTTGCCATATAGAGGAGGACGTGGGGGTTAGGAGAGGAAAATTTGAAACACAAGGTTTTGCAAGGATCAATGTTGAAAAATTATGCATGCATATGTTTTGAAAATAAAAAAACTTTAATAAAAAAAGAAAAAAAATCCGTAACTCTCACTGTGGAATGGCAATAGTAAGATCATTCCTGTCACCAGAGCTAAGACTAGGAAGCAATGGGTAGAGTTTGGGGTGCAGCATAAATACAGTTAGGATTAGAGTATGATTGTCTCTGAGCTAAATGTAGACAATCATTAATAATCCGAAGCTATGTACGCCAGCATGGATGATGGAAGTTTGGGTTTGAGACACACTATAAAAAAAGAAGCAGAACACCAATTTTTGCCACAGATTAG
Source organism: Sarcophilus harrisii (assembly GCF_902635505.1). NCBI lineage: Eukaryota > Metazoa > Chordata > Mammalia > Dasyuromorphia > Dasyuridae > Sarcophilus > Sarcophilus harrisii. The sequence continues at coordinate 713,509,822 of NC_045426.1, read as the reverse complement.
TGAGAGAAGTTTATCTGGACTATATGATATAATTGGTCATTCATGTATTTAAATGTAGTTAAATTATTTAGATGACAGGTAAAAATAAAAAAAAATTTAAAAATAAAAGACAAAAGTAAAATAATTCAATTATCAATTTTTTTTGTTTCTCTTTTGTCTTACAAGGAGAAATGTTGGAATACATGGGAGCTGTTGGAATACATGGGAACCACCTGACAGTGACTGCTGGAGATGCAACCCAGACCTGCAGAATAGATCTCTTCTTGTAAGAAGATGATATAAGGAGACTGAGAGGCAGTTTCTGTCCTCTGACCTCTCTGACTGAGAGGCCATTGCATTGTCTGACCTCTCTCCTCTTCCCCCTGCCTCCAGTTTATCTCATTCCCAGTCCCCAACACCTGTGCCAGCAAAGGCTGCTTTGTAAGTCCTTCAGATGTTATGATCCATACCTGTGGAGGCTCTTAGAGAATTGACCTGTCCCTTAACAGAGAATGATCCCTTTGCCTTAAAATGTTTCACAGTAAAGAAAACAGCTGGAAATGGTTTGTCATTTAAAATAAAAAAGGATTACATACATTTTGTACCAAAAAATTAAGGAATAGCAATTTTCTGAGGTTTTCATAACCTCTGAAATATCTCCAAAATAAGAAATATGTAAATAAATGTCAGCTGTGTCCATTGTTTAAGACCCCAAAAGTCATAATGAGGCACCAAGGCCACAAAGAATATCCTTTAGTCTCTAGTGAACAAGCTAGGAGAAACTATTAGGCAGGATTACCAGACATGCACAAGGTCTGATATGTTATACCTAAGTGGTTCCTGCAAATTAAATTCCCTCTTCTAAAACCTGCTCAGAGGAGGGATGCTTGTCTAGAAAAGACTGGCAGAGAGATTTTATATGTATGCCTAACAGGGGTTTGCCCTAAACTCTCTATGTCAAAAGTCTTGCTTTTTAACAGGGATCATTCTCAGATCCTTGCTAAGGAAGGGTTTGGTGTTTCAGTTACTGGGGTCATACTTCCTGAAAATTGCTTTTGAGTCAACTATAACTTAAGCTCCCCAAAGCAATCTCCTTTGTGGTTCCAGGGTTGTTATGAGGATCATACAAATGTAAATCTTTGATGTAGGGCAAACGCTATATGGATGTTAACAGTTTTTATTGCCTTTTTAATGAGATATAGTTGCTTCATAGTTGAAACTTTATATGGATTTTTGTAATGGGCTGAGGTTTGAGTTGATGCACTGAGGTCCCAAGTACGTGAGGCTAAATAGTAATTGGGCTATACTCTATTAATATACATGATTGGATAAAGAATGGTCCCTGCCCACTCTCTGTGCAAGTCCTGATGTGTTGTATAGGAGATGACGATTTTGGTGGGTGGAGGCAGAGAAAGACAGGAAGAGAAGCTGGGAGAGATTGGGCCTGGGTTCGATACTCCTAGCTGCTGGTCGTGTGGCTGCTGGTCTAGCTAGCTTCTTGACTCAGCTGCACACATTGCTATCGCCGATTCTCTTCCACCTCCGATCCTTCTTCACTGAGAATAAAGACTGACGATTTCCCCCTAACCTGAATTCCTGCCTCCTGCTGATTTAAAAATACGCGATCTTCACAGATTTTTAGATGTTATCACTCTACAATAGCAATATTGATGAGGTGAATGATTTTCTGTAAGGCAATTTGGAATTTTATTCAACTAATTTAAGGTAACCTTATTGGTAATGGCTTTGTTTCACATTTTAAATACACAATATTGTTAAGGGCATCATTGCCTTTTAAAAATTTTTTTATTGTGTAATTTGGCAAACAACTGCATCAGATACCCTGTTAGAAAAGCAATTTCTCTGCTAATCTAGATTTAGTTATATTAAGAATTGTACTGTGAAAAATGAATAGATTAGGAAACTGTTAGATCGTTTTATCAGCCTCGCTGGTTTTGTGTTAGTAAAATTTAAACTACTGTAATTTAAGAATTTGGAAATTTTGTCTGTATTTGAAAGGAAGTTCATCTAAAATTATTTAGATAATACTAATGGAAACTATGAGATTGTTACATGAGTTATTTAAGGTTATTATATTAATCAAATATTTACATGGAAGTTACTATATGTGTCAAAAACTGCAGATTGAAATGACAGCTCATATCTAGTGGAATATCTGATTGGTAAAAAAATTTCTAGTTTTTCTTAGATTAAAAACATATTTTATCATGGATATAATTAGATTGTGAATGGAGAAGTTAAAAGAAAAATTGTAATCAGATTATTTAAATCTTGTTGATCATTTAATAGAGTCAAAAAGGTAATGACATTTTATCAACCAACATTTATCAACCTCAACCAGTGTCATTGAGGGAAATGAAAGGTGGATTCCTCATAACTCTTGGTCTACCACTCCTCCATTGCCCAAGGGATGACACAGAGAATTTAAAACATTCTGAAAATCTGGTGTTCTCAGATTTTTGTCAGTGTTTTGGTAGCAGTATCTACCAAAATTGATAGTAACATCTTCAAAACAGAAATAATTAGTTTTAGTATAGGGGAAAGAAGTCTAGCCTCTCTCTTTAAGTAGAATTTGACAATATAGTCAGAAAGATGACCACAATATACTAATTTGCATTCAAATTTCACCAAAATTGATGAAGTATGATTATGTGAAATTAATGTAGTTTACTTTTCAGAACTATTGTTTCCAAGACTAGAAGTATTAGGATAACACTTAAGGAGAAGTGTTAGGGAAACAATACACTGGGAAAACATTTTTACATCCAAAGGATCTGCTAAAGGCCTCATTTCTAAAATTTATAGAGAATTGGCTCAAATTTATAATAGTTCAAACCATTCTTCAATTGATAAATGGTCAAAGGATATGAACAGACAATTTTCAGATGAAGAAATTGAAATTATTTCTAGTCATATGAAAAGGTGTTTCAAATCACTATTGATCAGATAAATGCAAATTAAGACAATTCTGAGATACCACCACACACTTGTCAGATTGGCTAAGATGACAGAAAAAGATAATGATGAATGTTGGAGAGGATGTGGGAAAACTGGGATACTGATATGTTGTTGGTGGAGCTGTGAATGGATCCAACCACTCTGGAGACCAATTTGGAACTATGATAAAAAAAGTTATCAAACTATGCATGCCCTAATGATCCAGCAGTGTTTCTACTGGGCTTATATCCCAAAGACATCTTAAAGGAGGGAAAGGGACCCACATGTGCAAAAATGTTTGTGGCAGCCATCTTTGGTTGCCACACACTGGTAACTGAGTGGATGCCCATCAGTTGGGGAATAGCTGAATAAATTATGGTATATGAATGCTATGGAATACTATTGCTCTATAAGAAACTAAGACACGATCAGCAGGATGATTTCAGAGAGACTTGGAGAGACCTAAATGAACTGATGCTAAGAGAAATGAGCAGAACCAGGAGATCATTATACACGGCAACAACAAGACTTTATGACAATCAATTCTGATGGCTGTGGCTCTCTTCAACAATGAGATGATTCAAACCAGTTCCAATTGTTCAGTGATGAAGAGAGCCACCTATACCCAGAGAGAGGACTGTGGGAACAGAGTGTGGAATACAATATAGCATTCTCACTCTCTCTGTTATTTGCTTGCATTTTGTTTTCTTTCTCAGTTTTTCTTTTTCTTCCTTCTTGATCTGATTTTTCTTGTGCAACAAGATAACTGTATAAATATGTACACATATATTGGATCTAACATGTATTTCAACATATTTAACATGCATTGGACTACCTGCCAGCTAGGGGAGGTGGTGGGGGGAAGAAAGGGAAAAGTTGGAACAAAAGGTTATGCAAGGGTCAATGTTGGAAAAATTACCCATGCATTTGCTTTGTAAATAAAAAGCTTTAATAAAAATAAAATAAAAAAATATTATCATGAGAAAAAAAGGATACAATAAAGATTCAGAAATCCTTAACAAGAGTCCCTCTGATAATTCAGTATTCAAATTGGGGGATGTTCTTAGTACCAAAATGAGCAATCAGTTAAAGACCAAGAAAAGATTCATCGGTACTTTTGGTCACAAGTGTTTCCCTCCTGGGAAGGCTCAGGTTTCACTTACTGATTTTTGCTTTCTGCATCTGAGTTCAGTGGCATACTTACTCAGGGAAAATGTGGCAGCCAAGAGGTTCAGTCTTTTTGTCCAGGGAACCGGTTTGTGAATTAATAGAGGACAGTTTTAGGGAAAACCTGGAGAGCATTTCTCTTCTTAAATAAACGAAAGGGAAGATGTCATATAGTAAAAATATTAACTACCAATGATGAAATAAATGTACACATAAGCATCAGAGCAAATTCATGCTATTCCCAGGTTGACCACACGATGTCGCCAGAGATTGCATTATCCTATAGCACTAAGAAAGTACAGAGAGATGCAGGATTCTTGACTCAGTGAGAAGGCAGATGAAATTCAGTTTTATTCTGATAGTAACAATTCAAATTACCTTTATGATGCACCGAAGCCTATTTATGGGTCAAGGACCTATGGTGCATCTCAGTTACTGTGTGCTGATGGAGCCACATCGATTAATGATAAGGAAATGATCCTGGAGAGATGGAGTGAACACTTCTATAGTGTCCTCAAAAAAAATCAACGGTCAATGGTGGATCCATTGACTGTCTACCTCAGGTCTAAAGCAATCCCTCCCCTGTTGAAGTTTCCACTGAAGAAGAGATTTTGAATACCATTGGACTCCTTTTATGTTGCAAAATCCCTGGTGTTGATTCTGTTCCAGCTGATATTTACAAAGTAGGGGCAGGAGTTCATTGTTCGTACAAAAGGTGACTGAAAATTTCAGATTATACAGCAAGAGGAGGTTATGTCTCCATTGTCCATCTCCATAAAAGTAAAGGATAGAAATTGTCCTGTGGCAATCACAGGGGTGGAAGTGCCCAGAAAAAGTTTATCATCATTGTACATTAATTTCATGATAGTATGCTTGCCTAGGTTCTGGACAATGGATAATTCTCTCTTGAGCTTTCCTAGTCATCGAGAGAGTGAAACAAAGCTCTGTGCTCACTCCCAGACTTTTTATCATGATGTTTTAATTATGTTATCAAATGCCTTCAAAGAGGATGAAAATGGCATCAAAGTCAGCTACTGAACTAATAGTAAATCGTCCAACTTGAAAAATTGACAAGCCAAAACTGAAGTGCAGGGAGTGTTGCGGCATGATATTTTATGTGCAGCTGATTGCACAATTACTGCAGCCTCTGAAAATAAGATGCACCAAAATATGGCTCAGTTCTCCATTGCTTATTCTAATTTTGTCCTAACTATTGACACCAAGGAAACAGGAACTCCATTAACCAGCACTACACTATCCATTTATGGAACCCAGTTAGAGTAAATGATAAAGTTTTGAACGTTGCAGATAAGTTCTCTTACCTTGGCAGTATATTTTCCAGGGATGTCTACATTGATCATGAGATGGATACCCTCATTGCCAGAGTTGGTTAATTTTTTGGATAAATTTTGTATTTATCCATACAGAGTTGGGAGCCTTGAGGCTCCCAAGGAAAGTGTGGGAGAAGAGAGGTATTAGTCTGACTACCACACCGAAGGTCTACAGAACTGTTGTGCTGAACACATTGGTGCATGTTGGAGAAACCTGGACAGTCTACCAACACCATGCCAGGAAACAGAACCACTTCCTTTTGAATTGTCTTAAGTAAATTTTGCAGATCACCTGGCAGGATGAGATACCAGACACTGAAGCCCTTTCTTGAACTAAACTACTCAGCCTTCCAATTCTACTGCAGAGAGCACAACTCCATTGGACTGGCCACATTGTTCAAATACCAAATGTAGGGTTGCCAAAAAAAAAATTTTATGGAGAACTCAGGCAGGGCAGGTGCTCACAAGGTGGTCAGAAAAAGCAATGCAAGGCCACTTTTGAGGTATCTCTTAAGAACTTTAGAAATCAATTGTATTTCTATAATTTCTATTTCCCCTTTAATTTTTTTTTATCTCATTTTTGTTCTTATTTTAGGCAATTTGTTGAATTTCTATTTTGCAAATGCACATTCAGCTCATTGATACTCCCAATGCCCATTCTGTTAAAGCATGTTTGTGGGGTTATGGTTGTTCCCCTTGAGAATTGTTTTAGTTACAGCCTAAAAACTCTGGTAAGTCTCATCTTCAGGAGAAGCTCCAATGGCTCTCTTTATCTTTAGGAGAAAATATAGAATTGTATGTTTTCTATGCAAAACTACCTTTCTAGGCCGATTGCATGAGCACTGGTCCTTTCAGAGCTACTGCTAAACTGATGGGCTTGGTCTTTCCCGTACAGGACTTTTCATCTTCCACTTATATGATACCTTTGCCCATTAATGTTCTCTCCATTTGCCTTATTCTTCTAAACCCCCAATTGTTTTTAAGACTCCTTTTAAACGCAACTACTTCAAGACATCTTTCCTGGTTTTCTGCAACTTTTAGGGTCTCCTTAGTGACAGGGAGACAAAGGGTAAGGGAAGGAAGAGGAGGTAGGGGAAAGGAACGAACGAACGAAGGAATGAAGGAACAAAGGAACGAAGAAAAGAACAGAGGAACGACGGAAAGAAGGAAGGAAGGAACGAACGACTAACGAACGAACGAAATGCTAATTCTGCCTCTCTCAACCACCTTCCCTCTCCCAAGGGAAGATAGACACGGTGCACACAAGTACAAACGTAATGGTTACAATGTACCACAAAGGAATATACAGAATGTAACTGCATCAGAAACATCGGGACGCCATGAATACTCTATATCCTTCGTGAAGATAAAACCAGCTCATAGGGATAGACCTACACCCTGGGCAGAGATGGGGTTAGATACAGCCTTTAATTGGCCATCATCTCCACGAATGGCAGCTCCTGCTGTCGCTCCACTCCAACCGCGGCTCTTGCAGAGGGCAGGGATGAATGGGGAGGGGGCGAGGGAGTTATAGTCGCCATAGCAACAATCCCTTTTTTCCCCCCAGTCTGAGAAGAAATAAATCTATGATACAGCGCTGAAAAGAGAACTGCGCGCGCAGCTATCCGCCATGGTAAGGAATAAATTGATTAATTCGTCAGTTGCCTACATCGTCAGGTAGGTCTGGAAACTGAGGCAGAGATGGGGTTGGGGTTGGAGAGCTACAGGGGCGGCGGGGCGCGGGAAGGGAGAGTGACTGTGCTTGAGTGTCTAAAGGGGGCGGGTCCCGTCTAACAATGGCTTTAGCTGTTAGTCCCTGAGGCTTCCCCCGAGAAACCTTCCCTGAGTCCCCTCCCCTTCATTTCCCCGAGTATTTCCTTGTCTGCGTTCAGGATGTCCACTGAGGAGACTCGGGAGTCAGGGGCAGTTTGGATTTTGCTTCTGGGTTTCCACTGCATAAGTGTTTGCTGTCAGGGTCGCCGCCCGCTGCTGCTCTCACTCACCCCTCCTGTCCCCTCTTTGAGTCCTTGCCCTATCGGCTGTATTAGAAAGCAGCCAACAATCGCTAAACATTAATTAAGCACCTAGTATGTTCCAAGCATTGGAAATGCAAAAGGAGGGAGAAGATAGCCCCTGCCCTCGACAAGATAAATGAGAAATAGAGAGGGAAGGCTCTCGATTCAAAGAAGTTAAAGAAAGCTTCCCGTAGAAGGGGGGATTTTAACTGGTGGTTAAAGCCAGTAATTTCTAGGTGACCCAGCCACAAGTACTGCTACTTACTTCTGTGGGCCCTGCATACCCCCGAAGAGATTCCTCTTTGCATCTTTTGGGGACGGGAGCCTGCTGCCTCTGCTCAGATGCTTCTGACTTTCCATTCTAGAGGCAGCCTGAGGGTTTTTTCCAGATGTAGGTGGACAGGGGTCCAGCCATAGGATTCCTCTCTCCCTCCCTTTTCTTTCCTCCTTTGGGAGGAGAAGAGCAAAGAAGAAAGAATAACTCAGTGATCCCTCATTGTCATGTCCCAACTGAATCTCTTCTCTTTGCTGAAATGCTCTTTCAGTCACTGCCATCCTGTAGTTCTGAACACGGGCTGCCCTGTGGGATGCTCCCTCTGCCTAAATGCCCTCTTCTCCCTCACTGACCCTATCCATTCTGCAAGGAATTGGAACACACCTTTATGAAGCCATGCAGGCCCACTGATGTGGGTGGGGATGTTGGGAGCGATCAGAAGGCAGCCTAAGAGATTGTTCTTTCTCCCCAGACCTCAAAGTTTCATTGAAGAGATAAGACTAACAATGACTGGGGCAATTAGAGGAGTTGTTTTTGTATGCAATACAACTGACGAGTGACCTGCTGTCTTGTCTTTTAGAACATGAAATTGAGGGAGAAGGCCCTAGCATTTGTGTCCTTAGCATTTAGCTTAGAGCCTGTTGTCTTGATTCAACTTGTTACAGATATGAAGTGTTTTGTAAATCCAGATCAACTACAGATCAAAATGGACTGGAAGGAGCAGCCTCAATCTTTAGGAACAAGTGAAATTTTTACTGCTGCTAATGACAACAATCTTCTTTCTTTCTTTCTTTTTTTTCTTCCTTCCTTTCTTTCTTTCTTCTTCCTCCTCTTGCTCCGTTGCCTCCTCTTCCTTCTCATTATAGAGAATTAAAAGTTTACAAAACACTTTACTCCCTGTGATTTGTATTGATCCTCACAGGCACCATGAAAACTTGGGGTGTTGGTTTTCCTTTCTGAGCTTCTCTCTCCAGAGAAAATGTCTCAATCAAAGAGTAGTGATGGTGAAAAAGACTGGCCAGAAAATAGAAGAAGCTTTTCCATTGAGGGTATCTGGCTGGACAAGGTAAAGGTGAGTAGGTGAGACTTGGCCTGCTTTCTGGCAACAAGTATCTACTTATGATGGCTGTAGGAAGGTCAGTTCCCAAATAGAAGAGTTGAAAGGAGTTCAACAGCCATTTAGTTCTACCCCTCTCCCCAAATGAATTCCACTAGAACATTCTTTCTGGTTATATTGGACATTCTCCCTAATAAAAAGTCCTTCTCTATCCGGCCTCAGCTCCTGGACAGGCCACTTTGTCCTGAGTCTGACTCAGTTGTTCCTGCAATGGCAGGTGAGGGTAGAGTGGCTCCATCTTGGCCACTATTGACCAGCAGGCTGTTTTATGACAGACCTTTGTCATGAGGGAGTTCCTCGGGGAGGATATAAGATTTCTCTATTGATTCTTATTGACTAAAACTATGTTTGTAGTGCCAAAGTCTCCCCATTTAGATATGACAGTCAGTGGGTAAATTCCTCATCCAGACCCACATTTCTATCTGACAAAAGGCCCATGGTCTAGCCAGAGACATCAGTGAAAACATGCTACTAAGTGAGTTTGAATGTTGTATCATAACAATGGCAACTAGTTCAATGTTCAAATGTTATTAGTGATGGGGAAAAGAGGAAGAGGTCAAGATAAGAAGGGAATCTGATATACAAATAAGACATATACATAGTAATACAGTATAAAACTTTTATAGGGGTGGTGTTGCTTTGGGGAGTACAAGGAAAAGGGTTCATTCAAGGGGTCTACTCAGTGGGAAGAGTTGGTCCGATAGAGTGGCATTCTTCTGGGGAGAAGAAAATATGCCCCAAAGTACTATGATAATTAAAAAGGTTCAAGAAACATAGTTCTGATTTAATCTTTTTTGCCATCCAATATATTGTATTTTTCTGGTTATACATGTATATTAATTTCTTAAATACACATTTCTTTATGAATCATATGTGGTACCGTGACTAATGCGTTATAATATAGTTTTAGGTCTACTACTGCTATGTCACCATCCTTTGTACTTTTTTCCCATTAATTCCTTGATATTCTAAACCTTTTGTTCTTCCAGACGAATTTTGTTATTATTTTTTCCTAGCTCTGTAAAATATTTTTTGGCAGTTTGATTAGTATGGCGCTGAACAAGTAGTCCAATTTAGATAGAAATTTTCATTTTTATTATATTAACTTGGCCTACCCATGAGCAGTTGATATTTTTCCAATTATTTAAATTTGACTTTATTTGTGTAAGAAGTATTTTGTGATTGTGTTCATATAGTTCCTGGGTTTGCCTTGGCAGGAAGACATCTAAAGCTTTTATTTTGTCTACAGTTATTTTAAATGGGATTTCTCTTTCTATCTTGCTGATGGGCTTTGTCAGTAATATATGGAAATGCTGATGATTTGTGTGAGTTTATTTTATTTCCTGAAACTTTGCAAAAGCTGTTAATTGTATTAAGTAGGTTTTTGGATGTTTTTCTAGGATTCTTTAAGTATATCATTATATCATCTGGAAAGAGTGATGGTAATCATTTTATTAATAAGGCCAGCATATTATTAATAAAAGGATTAACATTTGGCTGTTTCTTTTAGACTAAAGACAATCATGGCAGCTGGCTCAGGGATGATGCATTCTTTTGGAAGAGAAGTGAGAATTAACTCTAATTGGTTAACCCAATAAGAGTTGATGTCAATTAAAATGAGGGACTGAGAATAACATCATGTTACCATCATGTTACCCCTGGACTGAGACTCATTTCTATACCTAATCTTGGCTAATGAGACAAAAAGATCTATCTCCACCCAAGCTTACTTGAATGGAGTTCACCTTCAACTATAAATTTCTTGAAGGTTGGGTTGGATTGAAAAGAAGACTTTAGAGACTTCAGAGACTGAGATCGAGAAAATAAAAAAGAAATGGGGGAACTCTGAATCTCTCCAAATTATTAGTTAGGAATGATCATTTTCTTCAGTACTCTTCTGATATTGAGATATTTAAACCCTGATTTTGTATGTTAAGGCACGCAGGGGATTGTTGAGGTATACAGGTTCAAAGAGGAAAGACAAACTGGTCATCAACAAGATATTGTTTTGGGGAACACAGTTGCATTAACCTTAAAAATATTATTTTCAGTATTTATCCATACCTAGATTCTATGACATATACCCTTTCTTAAGGGGAGAATGTTTTGGTTTTAAAACTACCAGACTTTATCTTAAAGAACAGGACTAATCCTATCTTCAGCTCAGCACACAATAGTGCTTGGAAGAATGACCATGAAGCACCAAAGAAAGATTACTTCCTCTTCAGAGATATAATACCATAGGGTGCCAGAAACAGTGTGGAATAGTAGAAAATCACAGGAGTTAGAGCTGGTCAAATGACCTAGGTGTGGGTTTTGGTTCTGACGCTTAATGGGTGAGCTCTTATGCAAATGACATTACCTTACTTTCCTCGTCTGAAAAATGATTAACTCAGATGTCTTCTAAAGTTCCAGCATTTTGAAAAGTACATGATGCATTATTCCTTTGCATTCCAGGCTCATTACATCAGTGTCATCCTCATTCTCATCTCCTTATTCTCACTCTTTCTATATAAGCAACGATAATTCAGGTAATCACCTTTTGCCTGAATTGTTGCAGTCATCTCCTAATAGATCACTGTGCCCCCAAGCCTTTTCCTGCTCCAAAACATCCTTCACACTGATGTCAAAGTGATCTTCATAAAGAGATGGTCTGATTTTGTCATTGCAATTCCCTACTCAATAGACTCCAATGGTTTCCTGTTCACTCCAGGATCAAATATAAACTGTTTGACATGTAAACCAAATCCCAACCTGGTCCCTTTCTACCTTTCTAGCCTTGTTGCTCACTAATTCTACACACGATAGTCCAGCCAGGAGGACTCATTTCTGTTCCTCAAACAGCAGTATATCCTACTTTTGTATCAACCATCTCTCATGCCTGAAATCTATTGTGTCTAGAATGTACTAAGGTCAAGTAGGGTGTTTCTATGTTTCCTGGGAGGCTATATTGAAGCATGTATGGTCTGGCTTCTGAAGGATGTCCGTTTGTCTGAAGCTGCGCTAAGGCTTGTGAAGGTCAGAATGCTGGAGGATACTCATTGGCCTGGGCTACTCAGAGTACATGGTGATTCTCAGAGCTGGAATCTGTAGGCTCTCCTGGTCTTGCAAGGCATGGGGGGTGGGGGGAGGGTGCAGTATACTGGTGTTAGTGTTTGCCTGCTTCACCACGTGTGGACCCCGGATCTTTTGCTGATTTGTTGAAGTGGAGGTTGTTGCCCACTCACTGAGAAGTTTCTTATCTTAGACTGTGCCCCCTTCCCCCTTACCTGAGTGAGAGGAACTCCTCCTGCTAATTTTCCAAGTTTTCTATGGCAAAAGATTCTTCTGCATTGTCTCCTTAAGGGTTTAAATAAATGCTTATTCCCTTCTATCTGGTATAATGTGCAGTTATTGCATTCCATTGAATTACCACTCTATTTTAACAGCTTCTAAATTGTTTTTACTGATTACTTGTTTTGTAACATAGTTTGAGATAAGATAATGATAGGACCTATCTTGGGGTACTATTTTACCATTGGCTAGAAGTAAACATAGGAAGGTTACACTCACTGTACAACTCACTGCTTACTCCACTCTCTTGGCTTCCAGAAATTCCCCCTCTTACAAAAACTTTTTAATTTTATATAATCAAAATTATCCTTTTCATCTTGTGTGATTCTATCATTTGTTTAGTAATGCAGAATTGAGCAAATGGAAGCTAATGATTCCCCTATTTATGGGTATGAAAAGTAATTTCTTCCTGGCCCCACTAATTGGTTTATTATATGATCTTTTATATCTAAGTCATGTATGAATTTGGAGGTTATCTTTATATATGGTCAGAGATGTTAGTCTAACTATAATTTCTGACAGATTACAATCCAATTTTCCTAAGTTTTTTTTTTTTTTTTCCTAAACAGTAACTATTCTTGTAATTGAAGTCTTTGGATTTATTTAACATCATGCATCTGTTAGGGAAGCAGTTGCACTTTAGATAGCACACTGAATCCATAGTCAGGAAGACTAGAATTCAGTTCCAGCATCAGTGAAGTCACACTGTGTTATCCTGGGCAATTCATTTAATCTTTTTTTGTTTGTTTGTTTGTTTCCTCAACTATAAAATGAAGATAAGTATCTACTTCTCAGAGTTGTGAAAATCAAATGAAATAATATCTGTAAAGTTATTACTACAGTGTCTAGCACATAGGAGAGGTTTAAATAAATGCTTATTCCCTTCCTTCTGGTATAATGAGCAGTTATTGCACTCCATTGAATTACCACTCTATTTTATTTTATTTTTGTTTTTCTTGTTGCACAGGAAGAATTGGATTCAGAAGGTAAAAAATAATCTGGGAAGAAAAACAAAAATGTAAACAGTTTACATTCATTTCTCAGTGTTCTTTCTTTAATTACCACTCTATTTTTAACAATTCTTAAATTGTTTTTTACTGATTACTTGTTTTGTTATATAGTTTGAGATAAGATAATGATAGATCCATTTCCTTCCCACTCCTCTGCCATATTATTCTTTTAAACATTCTCAACATTTTGTTTCTATAGAAAAAAAATTAGTATTATCAAAGTATCCATTTTTCTTATGAATTGAAATTTGAAATGAAATAAAATAATTATGTTAAAATGTTTATATTACACCTCAAAACATTTTGTTTATAAGCACTTGTGGATGGTTCAAATAATACTATCTCAATTTTTTTTAGTAAGGAAACTGAGGTATACAAAAGTTAAATGACTCACTTGCACTCATACCAACAGTAAATGTCAAATCCACAATTTCAAAAGGTAGAACAAACAATGGGCTTCCAAGTCATTCCCCCTTTTTTTCCTTCCAAATATGATTTCTAAATGCTTTTTTTGATCATGACTTTCAGATAGACCAATAATTTTTAAATTATCTCTTCTAGATCTATTTTCCAGGTCAGTTGTTTTTCCAATGAGGTATCTCACTTTTTTTTTTTTTTTTTTGGCTTTTTTTTGTTTTGTTTTGTTTTGTTTTGCTTTATTGAATCTTGATTTCTTATAAAGTCATTATCTTCCATTTACTAAATTCTAATTTTTAAGGAATTATTTTCCCCAATGAGCTTTTTTTATTTCCTTTTCCAATTGGCCAATTTTGCTTTTTAAGGCATTCTTCTCTTCATTAGCTTTTTGTATTTCCTTTTGCATCACCCTCAATTCTTTTCCTAATTTTCCCTTTATTTCTCTTATTTGATTTTCAAAATCCTCTTCCATAACCTGAGCTCAATTCTCATTTTTCTTGGAGGCTTTGGATGTAGGAGCTTTGACTTTGTTATCATCTTTTGAGTGTGTGCTTTGATTTTCCTTGTCACCATAATACTTTCAATAGTCAGACATTTTTCTGTTGTCTGCTCACTTTATTAGCTTCTTACTCAGCTTTTAACTCTTTGTTAAAGGAGGGATCTGATTCCATGGTGGAAGGTAACACTGTCTTAAGCTTCAATAGTTTTGTGCAGCTGTTTTCAGGGATCCTTCTAGGTACTTGAACAAAAGCACTCTTTTCTGCCCTGAAGCTGTTAGGAATGTCCCTGTTCGACTGTAGCTGTAAGATCTATTGCTAAACCATCAGAGTCCTGCTTTGTAGATGCTGGGGCTGGGATCAGGGCTGCACTGGCATAGCCTGTACTGGGACTACACACTGGGCTCCCACCCTATTGCCACAGACCTTCTCTACTGGCTTTCCAAGTACTTTCTAGTGTCCCAGGGCCGAGAGGTTCAGAAGCCTCCAGTGGCTGATTCAGAGGTCCCATTTCACTGATTCTGTCACCCAGACAGGGGCTAGGACAGGGTCTGCACTAGCATGGCCACACCAGGACTACATGCTGAGCTCCCACTCTGCTGTCACAGAGCTTTTGTGCTGATCTTCTAAGTTGCCTTCAGCTGGAAAATGTTCTACTTCATCTTTTCAGATGTCCTGATGCTCTAAAATTTGTTTACAATCATTATTTAAAAGAATTTGGTGCTATTTGAAGGAAAGGTTAGGCAAATTCCTGCCTTTACTCTACCATGTTGGCTCTGCCTCCTCCTTTCTAAAGACTAAAGAAGCATACAAATATTTGTTCAGTATTTATTCATCCCACACTTTTTTTTTCCTTGCTGAAATTTCCAAATTAATGTGTAGTTGTTGAGCATTTTATCTATTCTGAAATGGGTATATGGAACCATATAATTGTTTCTGATTTGGTTTGCTTCATATATCTATTTTTTTCTCATTCTTGAGATTTATTAGGTGTTAAAATGAAATATAGAGGTAGCCTTTATTTTAAAAAAAATGATCATTTGTGGAATAAGTGAAAGAAATTTAAAGTAAGGCATAAAGAAAAATCATGTCTATGGTCACATTAGAACTTTGGTGAATTTAGCTACTATTTCATTTGTTACATATATGTTTATTATTGACATTATTTCTTTAACATTTCTCACACATTTCTATTTTTCTCCATTTGTGTGGCCAGCAATAGACTTCAACTTGTCCCCTGTACTACTGTCAAAGCCTATGACTTCTGTTAAAAATGTATCTGATTTTTCAGGAATTGGTGGCCTTTAAAGATGTTGCTGTGGAGTTTACTCAGGAGGAGTGGAGATGCCTGGACTCATCTCAGAAAAAGTTGTACCATGATGTGATGATGGAGAACTATAAAAACTTGGTCTGCCTGGGTAAGGATAGCTTTAACTTGGATCTCAAAATTTGCCCATTAGGGGGTCTTTAGTTCTCTCTTGGGAGGCTTTTTTTTTTTTTTTTTTTTTGCTTAAGCAGTAAGTATTTATCACCAGAACAGCAGTTATTAGTGCTGTGGATTTCCAGGTGGAAGTCTCTTGTTCTTGTTGTTGAGTCATTTTGATCATACCCAACTCTCTGTGACTCTATTTGGGGTTTTCTTGGCAAAGAAAGGGGCAAAGAAAGTTTGCCATTTCCTTCAGCTTGTTTTACAGATAAAGAAATGAGGCAAACAGGATTAAACAGCTGATATTCATCTGGGGCTGGGTTTGAATTCAGGTCCTCCTGACTTCAGCATTAACCTTTTATCCACCGGTGCCCTCACTGGTTGAAAGGAAGCCCCCAAGTTTGTTTTGATCTAATAAATACAGGGGGAAGAGGGCCAGGTCATGCTTTGTTTTTTACAGCTTTATAATGTCATATTCTCTCTCTCCCCTTTTCTTTTTCCTCTGGCTAAGATTATCCCCTAAAGGCCTTCACGCTTCTCATTCTCTTGGCTGTGAGTGGTTCAGAGATTAGGGAATCAATATTTATTAGTGCCAGGAATTAGGCTAAGCACTAGAGATACAAAGCAAGGTTTGAGAGAGTTCTAGCCCTTGAGCTCACATTCTAATAGGGAGAAGGGAAGATAAGCCAAAAAGAAAATAAAAAGCAGAACAGAGGTGAGGAGGAGGCTATCCAGTGCTGGGACAGGATGAAGGAGGCTACCCAGTGCTGGGGCTAGATGAAGTCCTGCAATCACCCTGGAAGTGATCTGAGAAAGTATTAGTTTCAGAATTGATTTCATTTTGCATAATGATGAATGAGCAATTCCCTAATCTTGCCTAAGAATACAATACCAAACCCACACCAAGAGCCATTCCAGCCCCCCTGATAGGTACAATTTTATTCTGCACTATCTTCTCTACCACTTTCCCCTTTTTATGATGAACAGGGATTACAGTTAATAAGCAAGATGTGATCTCACAATTGGAGAAAAAGGAAAGATCTTGGATGACAGAAGAACAAGTCCAAAGAAACAGTTGCCCAGGTGAGTGAATGAAACTTACTACAACTCCTGACTGCCCATTTAAGGGGAACAGCTTTAAAATGTAGAAGCCAGGGCTTTCCTGAAACTTTCCCATGAGCTGCCTGCCATGAGCTGGTCCATAGAGCCCCATCTTCAGTACATCATAGATTCATTGATTGATCTCCCTTTGCACCCTTTGTTGAGAGAAAGAGAATCAGAAAAAGAGGAGCTCTACACAGAGTATAGAGTTTGTTCTATTCTTTTTCTTTAGTGCTTTCTTTTGATCAGATGTTGTTCTCCTGCCTTATCTTCCAAATTTATTCATTCTTTCTCTTTTCTGAAATGTGTGTACTTATTTAGCAGTGATAACACAGATTTAATGTTTGCCTCAGTGTCTCTATGGGATCTCTCCCTTTTATGTATTTGTTAGGATTAATTGTTTCTACTTTTATGTATTTTTATTTGCAGTATGTGTATAATGATTTTTCTTTCTTTGTTAGGACACTTATGATTCAAAACTGTATGGATTCATACACCGTTTATAAGAAATGTTAGATCAAATAAGATCACATAGAAAAACTTAGGACTGGATACCAAGTGTAGTATTTGCTTTGCCAAACTGAAGAGCTAATTATCATTATCATTATCAGTTATGATGATTAAATAAAACATTGATGTTCCAAATTTATGTAGCTACAACTAATCATTGGCTAGATTCCCTATCTAGCTGTTACTAAAAGGACTGCTAGATAGGATTACTGAGCCATTATCCATGATATTCTAAAGATATATTTCTTGTGGAATGGGGAAAGTACCATACAATTAGAGAAGGCCAAAAGAATGGAGTCTGCAAACTGGAATTTGATTCCTGGCACCATTATAGAGTATATTATTAAAAAACTGGATAATCAATGTCTACCAAAAAGCACATGGACTGCAGAAAAACAAATGAATTCAGTAAGACTGTACCATACCCAACTGAACATTTTGTGGAGTTTTGACAAAGTTACTAGATTAGTAATCTGGAGAATGTTATAGATATAATTTACCTAGATTTTAGGCAAAAATGTGATAATATTTCTGATGCTGGTTTTCTGGAAATAGATGGAGAGATGCTGTACATGTAGTGGGATTCAGAGGTGGTTGACTAGCTAAATCCAAAATATCCTTATTCATGGTTTAATTTTCATTTGTTAGAAAGCTCCTAATATAGTAAATTAGGGACTTTTGCTTGGCCTTGTGCCACTAAAAATCAACGAGTCACTTCATTTTATAATTGTTTGGGAATTCAGTCCCACTCTTATAAGAAAAAAAGATTCAAACCACAACATTCCTGGTTGGTTATGAGGAAGGTAGGTGATGCAGCAGACAGAGTTCTGATTGGACTTATTCTTTCAATGACAAGTCATTGTCAATGACAAGACAATGACAATGACTTGAGTCAAAATCTACCTCAGACACTTTCTGTGTCATCCTGGACATATTATTTATTTATTTTTTTATTTAATAGCCTTTTATTTACAGGATATATACATGGGTAACTTTACAGCATTAACAATTGCCAAACCTCTTGTTCCAATTTTTCACCTCTTACCCCCCCCACCCCCTCCCCTAAATGGCAGGATGACCAGTAGATGTTAAATATATTAAAATATAACTTAGATACACAATAAGTATACATGGACATATTATTTAACCCCTCTCAGCCTATATAATCAAATTGTTGTAAGGTTTAAATGAGATAATGTGTGTAAAATGAATTACAAACTGTAAAACACATGGTAGCAGTGAGGGGCTGCTACTCCTGTTGTAGTATCTACCTTTGCTTTGGAAAATCTAGTGATGGAGAACCCACTACCTCCTGTGACTACTTTCCTGTACCTTGGGACAGTGATTCAGAATCAAGGCTCTACATCATCTTCTTTGTTTTCTCTGAATACTCTGCAGTTCATCAATGTCCTTCTGTATGTGCAGTGCCCTAAACTGAAGATGAAATTCAGATTGATTCTGACAATACTGGATGGCAGCGGGATCATCATTACTCTCATCCTGGGATTCTAATTCCCAATTGCTTTTTAAAATGCTGAAACCAATTCACACTTCCATTGATAATAACTCAGCGTGCATATCTTCCCAAAATCTTGTCAATATTGCTTGTAACTATTTTTGTCATCTTTGACAATCTGCAAAGTATAAGGCAGAACTTCAGAGTTGTTTTGATTTGCATTTCTTTTATTTGGAGTACTTTTTCATTTGCTAATAATTTGAATTCTTTTAAGAATTTTTTGTTCCTTTGATGATTTATATATTTATGTTTTATTAATTATTAATATAGATTAATAATTTGTAATTATTTATGTAATGACTTTTGATTATATGTATGTACAAACATCTTTCTGTTGATTGTATTATAGATATGAATGTGTGTGTATTTATAAAATTTCATGTATATATGTGTATATACAAAAAGAAAGAAAAAGTGTGAGTGTGTGTATAAGGGGGAAGAGAAACAGAGAGAAAGAGAGACAGAGACAGACAGACAGACAGACAGAGACAGAGACAGAGAATCAGAGACAGAGACAGAGAGGGAGAGGGAGAGTGAGAGGAAGAGAAAGGGAAAGGGAGAGTGATCGAAGGAGGGACAGAGTGACAAAAAGAGTATTTGGTTTTTGTTTCTATCTTCTACCCTCTAAGGAAAGGTAGGGGATGGAATAGAAATGAAAAGAAGAATGAAGAAAGAAAGGAAGTAAAGCATGAAAAGGGGAAGGAAAGAAAAGAGAAAGAAGTCCTTTTTACATTGGTCATGTTCATTGCTCATATAGTTCTTGTGCTGCAAATTAATCTGTCATCTCTTTGTTATGAGGTGGGCAACAGTATTTTTCATCATTGTTGTTGTTCAGTCATGTACAACTCTTCATGACTCCATAGACTATATTGTTCATGGAATCTTCTTAGCAAAGATTCTAGAATGGTTATTTCTTTCTCTAGTGGATTAAGACTAACAGAAATTAAGTGACTTGCCTAGAATCACTCACCTATTGTCTGAAGCCAGATTTTAATCAGGCCTATTTTTTTATTTCACTCTGTGCTCAGTGCTCTATACACTGAGCAACCCAACTGCCTCCTTCTCATCATTAGTCCTCTGGAATCATGGTTGAATCATTTATCAGAGTTCTAAAGTTTCAAAAAGATTTGTTTTTACAATATTAATGTTATAGTAAAAATGTTATGGTAAGAAAAAATCGTTCTGCTCGTATAGACTTTTTAGAAATTATATTTTTAATGAACAAAAATGTCTTCAAGAATATACATGTACATACTTTATATGTATATATATACATATATATATGCACACATGCACATGTACTTTTCTACATTATATACCTATGTGATTATATTATGTGTATATTAACCAGAGGTTGGTGGCACATGTGAGTACGAGACTTATGAATTCATCATTGGCCATTACACTTACCAGTGTTTCAAAGTTATTCAACAGTCTCTACAATATTGATGTCATTGTACAAATTGTTCTGGTCCTACTCACTTTATTCTGCCTCATTTCATACAAATTTCCTCAGGTTTCTCTAAAACCAATATCTCTAAAACACAGTCTCTTGCAGCATAATAGTATTTCATCACATTCATATACCTCAACCCATTCAGTCTTTCCTCAATTGATGGGCACCTCCTCAGATTTCATTTTTTGCCACTTTAAACAGAACTTTTTTCTTTCTTTTCTGCAATCTCTCTTTCTCCTTTTTCCCCTTTCCCTTTTGAGTGAAATATATTTCTATACCCAACTGTATATATTATTCATTCATTTGATCAGTTCAAATGATCTTCTAGTGTCAGCTGATCCCCTTCCTCATTTTCTGCATAGACTTCTACTAGAATACCCTAATTATTTCAGACAATTTTCCTTAACCCTCTTTTACTCCACCACAATGTTTTCCTCTTCCCCACTAGTTTCATTCTTCTTTTAAGATTATCCAGACATAACAGAACCACTTTCAGAACTTTTAATTTCCTCCATTACTCCCAATGTTGATAGAATTCAAAGAATGCACATGTATCATGTTCCCTTAAATACTGTAAGAGGTTTATCTTTATTTACATCTTATTTGCATTTGTTTATCTTTTTATGTTTCTATTCACTCCTGTATTCACTTCAAAGTTCTTACATAGTTTTGGTCTTTTCATCAAGATTAACTGGAACTCTGCTATTTTATTTCATTAAATGTACATTTACCACACACCCCCATAGTATTAAACTTAATTTTGCTTAACTTAATAAGCTTAATTAAGCTTAATTTACTTAATTGTAAATTATATTTTGCTGTATTCCCATGTCCTTTGCCTTCTGAAATAGCATATCACAAACTGTCCACCTCTTTATTGTAGTGGCTGATAAATACTGTATGATTCTGGTTGTGGCTTCTTAGAAGTTGAATTCCTTCTTTCTTTTTTGTGGCATTTTTAAATTGACCTGGAAGCTTCTGATTTTGGCTATAATGTTCTTGGGATTTTTCATTTTAGGAATTTCTTCAGCAGCCTACTGGAGGATTGTTTCAATTTGTACTTTGTACACTATTTCTAAAATAGCTAGATAGTTTTCTATTGACGCTTTAAAAATATTACATCTAAGCTCATTTTTAGTTATGGCTTTCAGTAGGATTCCTGATTTTTTTTTTTTTTTTTTTTTTGGTCTTCAATATGTGTTTTAGGTATTTTTTTCTCTTTTCCCCAGCATTTTTACTTTTTCTTATCATCTCATGGAGTCAGTGGCTTCTATGAGTGTCCATTTTAATTTTCTGAGAGTTTATTGCTTGGGCAGTGTTATAGAACTCACATCAAATACCTAGTTCCTTTTCCAATCCTTTCTCTCATAGTTATCATTATTTTCAACTTTTCCCTTTAATATTTTGATTTAGTAGATTAAAAAAAATTAATCCCTTTAATTCTTGCTTTATATCTTCCAGAATTTTTATTTGAGTTTATATTCAAACTATGCCCCTCTTATGGCTTCATGCCAAGATGACTTGGAGTCATTCTCTTCTCTGTTTGTGTCTTAAATGTTCTTGTCACTGTAATAGTTTTTACGGTGAGACTCTTTTTGTTTGTATATTCTTTTAGCTTACTTCATTATTTCATCATTTGTGTTGGAAGCAGGCTATTAGCGCTTCTATGCTACCTCTTTGGGATATTGAATATTGTGTTATTGTAGGCTCTCAACTGATATTGATGATATAAAAACTTTTAGTGCTCCCCAAAGGGTCTAATCCAGAGGAAAGTCTGATCATGATCCTGTTATTTTGAGCTCAGATTCTTGAACTGTATTTGGGTCTAAGTATTAGACTGCTGCTAAACTTAGCCTCCATCAGTTAACTGGAATACTCTACTGCTTTATAGTGACAAAATTTTAATCTTCTCTTTCCTGAGATTCCTGTTGAGGTTATTTCTCTGAAAGATTCAAATGGGTCTAGAATTTCAAACTGAATATTTGCCCCACCCTTGGGTTCTTCTACCTGAGTTGGAATTCTCTGAGAAGTCATATTCCTGACCAGACTTAATTCCTAGTAAATACAGACCTTACTTACTTCAGATGGAAAAATGACTCCCTGATTTTTTTTTTTTTTGGATTTTCCCAATAGGATTTAGATAGATGCATTTCATAGATCTATTTGTAAGAGGTTTTTTGGTAGGGAGAGATCATTGTATTTTTCCTTCTATTCCATCTCTGAGCTCTATCTTGATCATCCATTCTGCATCACTGTTAACTGTTGATCATCCATTTTTAGTTTAAATATTTCTGGCTGAGAACAACTGTATCCCATTATGAGAAGGTAATATAATGCAGTTTTTAAAAAGACCATTGGAATAAAATATATCATAAGGGAAAGAACTTTGGATTTAGAGTCAATAGAACTTAGTTTGAGTTACAGATTTAAAACTTAACAGTGACTTTAAGTAAGTTGCTAAGTTATTGTAAATTTCATTCCCATTTCCAAAGTTGTGAGGTTCAAAGCAAAATATTTTATAAGCTGTAATAACTGTAATAATAACTTATATTTAGGTAACATTTTGAAGTCTGAAAAACATTTTCCTTACAAATGTAAGGAAATTGTAACCCTACAAATATAACATTATATTATTTTTCTATAAACTGTCTTTTGAAAATTTAGAGTTATTGTTCTTTATGAATGTGACAGAGGACAGTAGAGGAAATAAAAAAATACATAAATCCCCACCAAGATTAGAAGATTAGATTCAAAACTAAGTTTATTGTGGAAATTGACATTTTTTCTTTCTTTCAGATTGGGAGGTCACATCTGTAAACAAAAAGCTCATTCCAAAACTGGGCATTTCTGTGCAACAATCATATCAAGAAAAACTCACAGCTGATTACCCTTCTATCTCTAATTTGGAAGAATCTTGGGAATATGAATACAATTCAGAGAGGAAGAAGAGTGATAAAGAGAAAATCCATGAAGAAAATATCATCCAAAGGAAACCACACAGTAAATTGAGAAATCATGAATATAATAAATATGGTCAAATCTTTGCTATAAAGTCAGTTCTTTTTCCACAACATAGAGTCTTCATAGGAAAGAATCTTTTCAAATGTTATGCACATAGAATGGGATTTAAACTCTATTCAGATCTAAGAAAATACAATGAAAGTTACTCAAAGAAGACATTTTCTAAGTATAATATAAGAAGGAAATATTTCAGTTATCATTCAGATCTTATTGAATATCACAGAATGCATACTGGAAAAAAACATCATGAATGTGAGAAGGCCACATGGAAAAAACAACTTACTCAACAACAGAGACTTCATACTATACAGAAACATTATGCATATTTTGATTGTGGGAAAGCTTATAAAAAAATAGAACCTACTCAAAATTTCAAAATTCTTACTGGAGATAAACTTTATAAATGCAGAGAATGTGGGAAAACTTTCCAACAGAGTATACACTACACTTCCTATCAGAAAATTCATACTAGAGAGAAAGACTGTGCATGTAATCTATATGGGAAGGCCTTTAACTACAGCTCTTCCCTTTCTTTCAATAAGAAAATTCACATTGGAAAAAAACATTATGAGTGTAATGAATGTAGGAAGGTTTTTAACCAGAGTACCAAACTTACTAAACATCAAAAGAGTCACACTGTAGAGAAACATGATTCTAACACATATAGGAATACTTTCAACCAGAATTCACAAATTACTCAACCCCTGAAGATTCATAATGGAGAAAAATGTCATGAATGGAATAAATGTGTGAAAACCTGTAATTACAGTTCAGCCCTTGCTTCTCATCATAGAACTCATACTGGAGAAAAGCCTTATGGGTGTATTGAATGTGGGAAGGCCTTTGGGAAAAGGACACAGCTTATTCAACATTGGAGAATTCATACTGGAGAGAAACCTTATGACTGTAATGAATGTGGAAAGGCCTTCCGTCAGAGCTCACAGCTTACTCGACATCAGAAAATTCATACTGGAGAAAAACCTTTTGAATGTGATGAATGTGGGAGAGCCTTCCGCCAGAGATCACAGCTCACTTACCATCAGAGAATTCATACTGGAGAAAAACCTTATGAATGTAATGAATGTGGTAAGGCCTTCTGTCAGAGCACTGAACTTACTCAACATCATAGAATTCATACAAGTGAGAAGCCTTTTGAATGTCATGAATGTGGTATGGCCTTCCGCCTGAGTACTGGACTTAGTCGCCATCAGAAAATCCATACTGGAGAGAAACCTTATGAATGCAGTGAATGTGGGAAGGCCTTCTGCCAGAGAGCAGAACTCACCGTACATCATAGAATTCATACAGGAGAGAAACCCTATGTGTGTAATGACTGTGGAAAGGCCTTTCACCAGAGCTCACAACTAACTCGGCATCAAAAAATTCATACAGGAGAGAAACCTTATAAGTGCAATGAATGTGGAAAGGCCTTCCGTCAGAGCTCAGAGCTTACTCGACATCAGAAAATCCATACAGGAGAGAAACCTTTTGAATGTGATGAATGTGGGAGGGCCTTCTGCCGAAGATCACAGCTCACTTACCACCAGAGAATTCATACTGGAGAAAAACCTTATGAATGTAATGAATGTGATAAGGCCTTCTGCCAGAGCACTGAACTTACTCAACATCATAGAATTCATACTAGTGAGAAACCTTTCAAATGTAAGGAATGTGGTATGGCTTTTCATCTCAGTGCTGTACTTACTCGCCATCAGAAAATTCACACTGGAGAAAAACCTTATAAATGCAGTGAATGTGGGAAGGCCTTCTGCCAGAAAGCAGAACTTACTGTACATTATAGAATTCATACGGGAGAGAAACCTTATGTGTGCAATGAATGTGGGATGGCTTTCCGGCAGAGCTCACAATTGACTCCACATCTTAGAATTCATACTGGAGAGAAACCATATAAATGTAATGAATGTGGAAAGGCTTTCAATCGCAATTCATCCCTTGTTTCCCACCACAGAATTCACACTGGAGAGAAACCTTATTGTTGTAATAAGTGTGGGAAGGCTTTTCGTCAGAATACAGGACTTACTCGACATCAGAGACTTCATATAGAAGATAAATCTTATGGATATAATGATTAAAAAAAAGCTTTGCTCCAAAATAAATGTTTTACTTGGCATTACTTCATAGTGAAATGAAGAGTTATGAATGAAATGATCTTTTTTTACATTAAAAATGTATAATGCTATATTTTGACACAAGATAATTTCTAAGAAGCATCCTCTAGTAAGTTTTTCTCCTGTTAACAGAAAGGATAAATGTATTTGACTGGAGCTTTGTGGTCACAT
Organism: Sarcophilus harrisii; assembly: GCF_902635505.1. Classification (NCBI taxonomy): domain Eukaryota; kingdom Metazoa; phylum Chordata; class Mammalia; order Dasyuromorphia; family Dasyuridae; genus Sarcophilus; species Sarcophilus harrisii. The sequence continues at coordinate 713,484,394 of NC_045426.1, read as the reverse complement.
TTCTCAACAAGGATTCGCTAGAAATTTTTTTCACCTCTTGACAGAAAGGATTCTGTCATATATTCAATATGCCTTGTTGGGAAATGTCTTATGTGGCCACAAAGCTCCAGTCAAATGCAATGGTCAATGTTATTACTATACTATTACAGGCAAATTGACATTCATGCTACTTGATAAATGAATTTTTTTTCCAGTATTTTTTTCCTTGAGATTATAGGTCAAAAATTTTGCAAACATTTTTTTCAAGGCATCTCTTTCCAAAAGTGATCATTGAATCCTTTCAATGAGTATTTCCCCTTCTATTTTTAGAATATCATATTTCTTTTTGAGCCTTCATATGTAGGTATTTTTAACATTATTGCCTTCTTTTGGGTTTGTGTTTTGATTTTTCTCTTACCATAGTAACTTGCTATGGTCAGGGCTTTTGTTGTTGTTCATTTTTCCAGCCTATTTGCTGACTTTAAAAATTAAATAAACTCTTGAGGTGCAAGGGACATTGTCCCAAGCTTCTTGTACTAAGGCCTTTGGATTGCTGGGGTTTCTAGGGCTGGTGGTTCACTTGTGCTGCTGGGATTATTGAGCCTGCCAGCCTGACTACTAGCCTCATGTGAGGGGATTGGAGGTTTTACAGTTGGCCAAGTAAGCTGCTGGCATGCTGTGTTGGAGCCTTGGTTGCTCATCTATGCTGAGATAAAGTGCACTTTCTGCACTTGGCTGGACTACCCTTTTACTTAAGTAAGACAGAACTTTCCTGTAGTTCTTCTGAGCTATCTCACCATATATTTTTGTGAGTTCTATCACTCCAGAATTTGTTTTGAGGCATGATTTAAAGTTATTTCAAGAGGAACTTAGAAAACCTAAAATTTTTGCCTTTTCTCTGCCATCATGCCTCCACCATCCTCCAATCACTTTTAATAATAGTTGTTGTTATTCAGTCATTTCAGTCATGTCTGGTTCTTTGTGACTCCATTTATGGTTTGCTTGGAAAAAATACTGGAGTGATTAACCATTTCCTTCCTTGGTTCTTACTGCACATGAGGAAATTGAATTAAGTGACTTTCCCAAGGTCACAGAGCTAGTAAGTATTTAAGGCTAAATTTGGTTGAATTCAAGAAAATGAGTGCTCCTGACTTTAGATCTGGTGCTGCTTGTTTTTTTAATTCTAGTTCCTCCTCCTACTTTATTTTCTATTTATTCTCTATATAGATGATTTATATGTAATTGTTCAGTTGTTAGATCCTTGAGTTCCATGCAGGAACTGTCTTTTGCTTCTCTATCTGTCTCCATTATATAGCACAGAGCCCAGCATAAAGTAGGCACTTAATGTTCATTGACTGACAATGCCACAAAAACCTAGAAAGGAAATTATTTGAGAGGGTCAATGAGCTCTGAGAAGACCAAAAAAACAGAATTGAGAAAAAGACATCATGTTTGCCAATCAGATATCTCTGGCAGCTAGAAACTCATTGAATGAGTAATTGAAGGATAGACAGCAGAGAGTATGAGAAAAGGAAACAATAGCACCTTATTATAAAAGATTTTCTTCCTTCAAATGGAAGAGAGATGTAGGTTGGTAGATAGCAAAGACAGATTGACTAAGTGAAAATCATTTTAAGGATAGAGACAGCATTGATATGTCTACAGGCTACCAGCAATCACAAAGGCACCAGAGACAGATTGAAGAATATTGAAAGAATGGGAATCCTTGACTCTACAATCTTATGGAGAAAAAGGGATGGGAAGATATCATGACATATATATGGGCTGTCTTGAAAAAAGAAATTACCTCCTCATGTCAGACAGAAGTGAAGAAATCCATGACTACAAAAATAACTGGGTGATGTGGTATGAAGAAGATAATAAGAACTCTAAGCCAAATTGTCAAAGGATATGAGTAAGCACTTTTCAAACGGAGAAAGTCAAGCTATCAATTATCATATGAAAAATGCTCTAAATATTTATTGGATATATGCAAGTTAAAGTACCTCCAAAGTTCTACCCATCAGATAATAAAAGATGATAAAAAATGAAAAAGAAATATTGCTCAGGCTGTGATTAAATGAGCATTCTAGCATGCTCTTGGTAGAAGTGCAGATTGTTTCAGTCATTATGATAACCAATTTGGAACTATGACTAAGTGACTTAATTCTGTTACTTTTATTCAGAGATCAGAGCCATAATCCTATATTCCAAAGAAGTCCAAGAAAAAAGAAAATAGTATTTGCATAATAATTAATAATATAAATAACAATAGCATTTTTAAATGATTTAAATTTTGCAAAGCACTTTACAAATATCTCATTCAATCTGAAAAACAACTTTGGGAGGGAGATGCTATTTTGGCCTGCCCCATGTTACACAAAAAGTATCTGAGCCTGAATGTAAACTCAAGTCTTCCCTATTTATAAGTAAATTGTTCTATCCACTACACCAATATACACACTCTGTGTGTGTGTGTGTGTGTGTGTGTGTGTGTGTCTAAACAACACACTGATAATGAATGTTATATTATTCCAGTGTTAAGTATCTAAGGTCTGATTTAAATTCAGGTCCTTCTGACTTCAGGATTGGTGTTCTATCCACTTCGACACCCAGCTGCCCCAATAAGGGTAATTTCAAAGGAAACTTGAAAGAATTCTGAAATTAGAGTGAAGAGATTTAAACTAGAAGAATAGTTTTGACAATGATAACCACATTTTAGGGGGGAAATAATGTGAAAGATTTTGAAACTCTGACTAATGTAATCATACACTAAAAAGTGTAGAAGCCTTGAGGTGAAAGAAGCCACAGCCATTCTGCTAGAGAGGGATGGAGTTAAATTAAAGACATACTGATTGGGTTTGTAGATATGACCAATTTGGACATTTTGCTAGACAATGCATATTCTTATAAAGTTTTTATGTTATATTTTTAATTGCTCAGTTATGGAGTAGACAATGGCAATGCTTGTAAATACAAATAAATGTTTATTTAAAAAGTTATCAAAGAATGTTTGAAAAAGAGTCTGAATGTCAGCTTCTTACAAAGCTGTCTCACATGTGGTCTTCAAATAATTATCTCTTTCACTTAGCTCTATGAGCAAAGCAGAATTGAAATAGTCCAAAAGAAATGCAAGATGCACAAAATTGGAAAAGCTACACCAAATGTTCATATGGACAATTTGTGTCTGACCTGTGACAGAGCATTCTGATCTCATATTGGCTGATAAGCTACAACAGGACACACTCTAACATAGTGATGTCATTCTGGTCCTTTTTGAGAAGAAAGGACAACAACCAACCAAGTAAGGGAAAGAATCTCTAGCTTCTCCTTTTGCTCTATGCCTTTGGTCCTTGATCTGTCCTTAAGAGTATTGCCAAAAGGTAAATTCAGAATTCATATACTTAACATGAGAGGCTAGGTGATGGAGTAGATAGACCACTAGGCTTAGAATTAAAAAGATTTGTCTTTGTGAATTCAAAGCTGGTCCCAGACACTTACTAGCTGTGTGACTTTGGGCAAGTCACTTAATCCTATTTGCCTCAGTCCCTCATGTGTAAAATGAGCTGAAGAAATGACCAACCATTCCAGTATCTTTGCTAAGAAAATTCCAAATGGAATGAATAATGAAGAGTCAGACCTATATGAAAAAATTTAGCAACATTAAATAAGTATTTATTGATTCCAAGGGTAATAAAGAGTACAAGTGATTTCAGAGCAGTGAGAACAGAAAAGAAAATGAAGAAATCTCTGGCTTCCTTTTGGAAAAGGCAATATGTTCAAAATTACCTAAGCATAAGATCATTAGCAGGTCAGACTGAAAATTAACATCTGAGAGGTATGCAGGATTAAGGGCAGGTTCTATTGTTGAAGTGGCTTTTGAAATGAACTTTGATAGAAATTAAAGAATCTAAGGTGAAGCTGAGACCATTACTTTTTGGATAAGGTTTTGTACAAATAAAACAAATATAGTGAAGTTCAGAAAGAAAGCAGAAAATTGGTTTAAAATATAGAGACAGTTTCTCGATAAAGGTCTCATATCTCAACTATATAAAGAACTTTCTCAAATCTATAAGAACATAAATCATTCCCCAATTAACAATTGGTCAAAACCTATAAACAGACAGTTTTTCAATGAAGAAATAAAAATAATTTTTTATCATAAAAATGTTGTAAATCATTTATTAGAGAAATGCATGTTAAAATCACACAAAAACACATTTACACCTATTAGATTAACTAAAATGATAGAAGGGGAAAATGACAAATGTTGGAAGGAATGTGGAAAAATCAGGACACTAATTCATTGGTGGTGGAATTGTGAACTGATCCAATGATTTTAAAGAGCAATATGGAGTTATGTCCAAACTCTTTCAAAAGATGATTAAGTAAAAAGGAAAAGCACCAAAATCTTCTAAGGTGTTTATAGCAGCTCTCTTTGTGGTGACAAAGAACTGAAAATTGTAAACATGCCTATCAACTGGGGAGTGGTTGAATAAGTTGTAGCATATGAATATGATGCAATACTACTGTGCTACAAGAAATGATGAACTGAATGATCTTAGAAAAAAACATGCAAAAACCTGCATGAAATAATGAAGAATGAAATGAGCAGAACCAAGAGAACACTGTATACGGTAACAATAATATTGTTCTTAAGAACATCTTTGAGCAAATTCATTTTGATTATTATACGTAATTTAAACTGCAAAGGTCACATGAAGAAAGATACTATCTGCATCCAGATAAATAACTGATAAATAGAAGAACATATAAATGATTTTACCTACATATACCTTTTGGTATTTAATGATAGCTATCTCTAGGTGCATGAATGGGGGGAGGGAAAAAGAAATTTTCATGATGATTTTATTATAAATTTAGAAGGAATAGCAATTTGTATATAATAGATTTGCAGGTTCACATGCAATCATCTTTTTATTATGCTATACTATTGAAATAGTTATTTTATTTCATAAATTAAAAATAAATAACAATTAAAATAAAACTAAACTGTTTTATTAAAAACAAAATAGATAAATTATTGGTTCATTTCATTTTTAAGAAGAAAGAAGGAAAACAAATTATCAGTATCAAAACTGAATGTGACAAATTCATCATACATAAAAATGGAATTAAAGCAATTATTAGGAGTTATTTTGTTCAGTTTTAAGCCCATGAAGCTGACAATCTAAGTGAAATTGAAAAATAGTTACCAAAATATAAACTGCCCAGGTTAACAGAAGTGAAAATAGAATATTTAAATACCCCTATTTTAGAAAAAGAAAATAATCAAGCCATCAGTAAACTCCTTAAGAAAAAAATCCCCAATATCAGATAGATTTCACAAGTAAAATTTGCCAAACATTTCAAGAACAATTAATTCCAGTCTTCTACAAACTATTTGGGAAAATAGGCAAAGAAAGAATCTTGTTAGTCTTTTTATGACATTAATATGACGCTGATACATAAACTAGGAAGAGTAAAAACAGAGAAAGAAAAATATATACATTTTTCCCTCATGAATATTTATTTGAAAAAAAATAAATAAAATAATAGAAATGAGATTATAGTACTATATCATAAACATCATATAATATGACCAGGTGGTATTTATATGAGGAAGACAAAACTGGTTTAATATAAGAAAAAATATCAGCATAATGAAGCAAAAACAACAAAAACCATATGATTCAATAGGTGCTGAAAAAGCTTTTGATAAAATAGAACACTTCTATTAACACACTAGAAAATCTAGGAATAAATGGACCTTTTTTTAAAGTGATAAGTAATACATATTTAAAGTAATCTGTAAGAATTACCTGTAATGGATATAAACTAAAAGTCTTTCCAATAAAATTGGAGTGGGAGTAAGAATATGTATTATCTGACCAGCAGGATGAATACAGAGAGGCTTGGAGAGACTTACATGAACTGATGCTAAGTGAAATGAGCAGAACCAGGAGATCATTATATACTTCAACAACGATACTGTATGAAGATGTATTCTGATGGAAGTGGATTTCTTTGACAAAGAGACCTAATTCAGTTTCTGTTGATCAGTGATGAACAGAAGCAGCTACACCCAAAGAAAGAACACTGGGAAATGAATGTAAACTGCTTGCATTTTTGTTTTTCTTCCTGGGTTATTTTTACCTTATGAATCTAATTCACCCTGTGCAACAAGAGAACTGTTTTGTTCTGCACACATATGTTGTATCTAAGATATACCGCGACATATTTAACATATATAGGATTGCTTGTCATCTAGGGGAGGGGGTGGAGGGTGGGAGGGAAAAATCGGAACAGAAGTGAATGCAAGGGATAATGTTGTAAAAAATGACCCTGGCATGGTTTCTGTCAATAAAAAGTTATTATAATAAAAAAAAGGAAGGAAAAAAAAAGACTTTCATTCAAATGCCAAGCCAATTATGAATATCTAAATATTTTCATGTTGAATAAAAAAAAATGTATTATCACTATCAATGTTCAATACCATGCTAGAAATACTAGCTGTAAGAGTAAGTCAAGAAAAATAAATGCAAGGAATTAGAATAGGTAACAAGGAAACAAAACTATCACTCCAGATGATATGATGGTGTAATTAGATAATCCTAGAGGATCAGCTAAAAAATTTGTTGAAAAAATTACTAAGTATAGGAAAGTTGCAGCACATAAAATAAATTTACATATATCATTAGCATTTCTATATATCACTAATAAAGCCTGACTGAATTAACTGATTGATTTAAGATGGAAAAAAAAAATTACATTAATATTGTCACCTTATTTATTTAACTTATGTGAGTATGTTATGTAAAATATCAGCTGCATAACTCAAAAATTGGAATTAGCATTGCACTGAGAAATATCAACAATCACAAGTAGATGATAACACCCTGATGGCAGAATGAGAACAAGAATTAGAAAGCTTCTTGATGAAGATAAAGGAGAAGAGTGTAAAAGCTGGCTTGGAGCTTAACATTAAAAACACACACACACACACACACACACATACACACAAACAAAAAACAAAAACTCAGATCTTGACAATGGGTTGTGACAACCGTGCTAGCACCCCAGACACCCCAGAATCAGCCGAAGTCAGGATAAGAAAAAGTCCTTAGTGTTTATTCTTGGTCTTTAGATCCAGGATTGAACAGGATGGAAGCAGAATCTCCATGACCTCCTTCTTCCTCATCTTCTGCAAAAAGTGACTCTGGCTCTTCTTACTCCACTCCTTAGTCCCTCCTACAATCCTTTGTATACACCAATCATTGAGCCAACACAGGATAGCGGGAAGGACCATTTTCCAAGCATATGCCCATAGAGTATTGGCCAATCAGTAATTAGCCCTAAGTGCTTGAACCGATCTCAGTGCAACGACTCAAGAGTTTCAGCCCTCTACAATGGGTCACATTCCTGGCAAAGAGGAGAAGAAATGGAAGCAGTGTCAGGTTTTATATTCTTGGGCTCAAAGACCACTGGAGGTTATGACAACAGCCATGAAATTAAAAGATGCTTGCTCCTTGGAAGAAAAACAATAGCAAATCTGGATAGCACACTGAAAAACAGACACATCACTTTGCTGACAAAGGTCCATATAGTCAAAGCTATGGCTTTTCTAATGGTAATATATGGCTGCGAAAGTTGAATTATGAAAAAAGCTGAGTGGTACAGAAGTGAAGCTTTCAAATTGTGGTGCTAGAGAGAGTCCCTTAGACAGCATGGAGATCAAATGAGCCAATTCTTAAAGAAATTAATTCAGGCTATTCACTGAAAGGTCAAATATTGACGTTTAAGCTTAAATATTTTGGCCACATAATGAGAAGATTGGTCTCACTGGAAAAGATGTGGTGTTGAGAAAGACTGAAGTCTAAAGGTAAAGGTAACAGAGGATGAGCTGAATAATTAGTATCCTGAAGTCAATGAACATGAACTTGGACAGATTTTGAAAGATAGCAAAGGATAGAAGGGCCTGGCATGTGATTGTTCAGCACAAAGAGCTGGACATGACTTAACAAGAACAAACAACATTTTAGAGTTGTTGTAGAAGTGAAATTATGCTTCTAAAGCATTTTGCAAATATTAAACAGTAGCTTGTTATTATTCTTACAAACTCATTTAATCTTGTCCCACTCTTCAGTCCCAATTTTTTATGTGGCTTTCTTATCAAAGATGCTACAGTGGTTTGCCATTTCCTTCTTCAGTACTTCTGTTTTATAGCTGAGAAAACTGAAGCAAATAGAGTGCTTTGCCCAGGTTCATAGAACTAGTAAATGTCTGAGAATGGATTTAAATTCAGATCCTCCTGACTCCATGCCCAGCACTACCCCAGTCCCCTAAGAATTATATTAATGCATGCTATTCCAAGTTCCCTTCAAGTTATGAATCTAGGATCCTATAATCATAAGAGCAGTACTCTAACTTGTATTTAGAAATAAGAATTTAGAAGTTATATCACCTAAAAAATACAGTGAAATAAATGATGAGCAAGATGAGGATACAGAAGTTATTTGGATTTTTTGTTGTTATTTTGTTTTTATAGGAGACAATTTTTGACTAAGTGAGGTAGGGAAATGGCTACTTAGGATAAGATGTTTTATGGGTCATAGTAGGAAAGACAATGTTTGGGTAAGAGAGGTAGGGGAATGGCTACTTAGGATAAGAAACTTTTTAGAAAGGAAAGGATCCTCAGGACAAAACCACTCCTCTCTTTTTCCTATTAGAAGACACTGTTTTCAGAACTAAGGCCCAACAAGCAAGCTCCAACCTGAGATTGGCATAATAACAATGGGCAATGCACTTACTTGCTAGATGAGCTCTGCCACAGCAAAATCTCAGAATTGTTTTGCACCAGCTGCAGATGGTCTCTGAGCTCAAGCTAGCACCAGCAGCTGCTGTGTTCTGGTCATGAAACACTGCTATGAGTCAGTCCCTTCATTGTTGCTGTTACCCCTCATTCTCAGGAATCCAAGGAGTTTCCCCTTTTGCCAAATTATCAATTAATTTGGATCATGAAAAGTGAAAATGAGAATACCAAGATATGTTTGAAACATTCCATATTTCATTCAAATTTCGTCCTTTTGTTTTGAAGAGTGTTTAATGAGCACTGTATAATGGGCCAGACAATTATGATTACTCCATATGAGATGCTCCATAATGTGTTCAAATGCAGATTGGAGAACAGCAGCTCACAGTCGCTCCCATTCCAAGTCAGAATTTCTCTCATTTGCACAGAGATCCAATTTCAATTTTGTGTTTTTTGATCAAAACCTTGATTTTTCTCTTCGAGATTGCAGAGAAATAAGAGACAAGTAGAATGTCCAGGTCATCCTAGTCATTCACTGTTTGGGCCAAATTTTTTCTACTATAGTATATACTATACTATATAATATTACATATATATATAGTCCAGGGGTCCTCAAACTTTTTAAATAAGGGGCCAGTTCACTGTCCCTCAGACTGTTGGAGGGCCGGACTATAGTAAAAACAAAAACTTTGTTTTGTGGGCCTTTACATAAAGAAACTTCATAGCCTTGGATAAGGAGGATAATTGTCCTCAGCTGCTGCATCTGGCCCGCTGGCCGTAGTTTGAGGACCCCTGGATACTATACTATATATAGATTTCTATTATACTATATATATACACTATATGACCTATTAAAATCATTTTTTCCTTTCTGATTCTTGATTTACCTTCATAGAAAAGAGGATTGCTGTCTTTTAACTATCCACAAGTATTTGTGAAGAAAATACTTTGTCAACTTAAGTCATATGATATATAGTTCATCCATTATGGAAAATAATTTGGAACTAGGATCAAAAAGTTATTCTCCATATTTTACAAAGATATTTGTCCCACATTGATGCATTGTTGGTGGAGTTGTGAACGAATCCAACCATTTTGGAAAGTAGTTTGGAACTATGCTCAAAAAGTTATCAAACTGTGCATACCCTTTGATCCAGCAGTGTGGCTACTGGGATTATATCCCAAAGAGATTATAAAGAAGGGAAAGGGACCTGTATGTGCACGAATGTTTGTGGCAGCCCTTTTTGTAGTGGCTAAAAACTGGAAACTGAATGGATGTCCATCAGTTGGAGAATGGCTGAATAAATTGTGGTATATGAAAATTATGGAATATTACTGTTCTGTAAGAAATGACCAACAGGATAATTTCAGAAAGGCCTGGAGAGACTTACACGAACTGATGCTGAGTGAAATGAGCAGGACCAGGAGATCATTATATACTTCAACAACAATACTATATGATGACCAGTTCTGATGGACCAGGCCATCCTCAGCAACGAGATCAACCAAATCATTTCTAATGGAGCAGTAATGAACTGAACCAGCTACGCCCAGAAAAAGAACTCTGGGAGATGACTAAAAACCATTACATTTAATTCCCAATCCCTATATTTATGCACATCTGCATTTTTGATTTCCTTCACAAGCTAATTGTACAATATTTCAGAGTCTGATTCTTTTGTACAGCAAAATAACATTTTAGGTCAGGTATACTTATTGTGTATCTAATTTATATTTTAATATATTTAACATCTACTGGTCATCCTGCCATCTAGGGAGGGTGGGGGTAAGAGGTGAAAAACTGGAACAAGAGGTATGGCAATTGTTAATGCTGTAAAGTTACCCATGTATATATCCTGTAAATAAAAGGCTATTAAAAATAAAGAAAGAAAGAAAGAAAGAAAGAAAGAAAGAAAGAAAGAAAGAAAGAAAGAAAGAAAGAAAGAAAGAAAGAAAGAAAGAAAGAAAGTCAATCTCCAAAACACAGTCAATATTTCTAAACACTAATTATAGTGTTCCTCAAAAAATAAAGATCATAAATGAGAGAAAAAAAAAGATATTTGTCCCATATTACAAAGATATCTGAGAAAAAAAGGAAATAGCTTTTATATAATAATAATATTTATAAAATGATATAAAGTTTACCAAACACTTTATCAACATCTTATTTTATCTTCATAACAAGTGCTACCTTGGCTTGCCCAATGTTACTAAACTACTAAGTGTCTGAAACTGGATTCAGCTACTCCTGACCAGAAGTAAATTGCTTCTATCCATTGTATCACTCAACAGTATTTGAGGGGTTTATTGGCTAACACCCTGTGGCATGTGAATGTAATGGAATATTATGTCTATATGGACAATTTCAAAGAAACCTTAGATGACTTCTTTGAAATGTTAGATACTGAAAAGAGACAAACTAGGAGAACACGTTAGAAAATAACAATTACATTTTAGAAGGAAAAAATACTACTGAATGACTCTGGGACTCTTATCATTGCAGTGTTGTAACACAAATTCAGAAGACTGAAGGTGAAACATGTCATTTACATTCTTGCAGAGGGAATGGAGTTAACTATTAGATTTTGATTGGGTTTTTGGACAAGACAATATGAAGATTTGTTTTGCTAGACAATTATTGTCACGATCTTTTAACACTCAATTTTCAATTGTCTGGTTGTGAAGGAGATAGAGAGAGATAGAGAGATAGAGAGAGAGAGAGAGGGGAAGGGAGGAAGGAACAGACAGTCTTTCTCTACAAGATCTGTTCCCCAGCTCTTTCCAATCTAATTTAGGACTTAATCATCACAAGCTTATATAATAAAGTTGTTTTCGATCAGAGGATTGAGGAGACAAAAACAACTAGATCAAAAAGATGAAAGGATAGTGTTTCCAAAAACAGGAAAGTTTCAAGCTCTCCAGACTCTAAGTTAGGAACTGCAACATCCCAAGACAGATTTAAGTCTTCAATTTACTGTCCTTTCAGGTAAACCCAGGCCTCCATCTTTTTTCTTCAATGATATCTCTTTTTCCCCAAGCCATCCTCACCATGTTGTGTACCTTCCTCCCCCTCTTTCTTCATTTCATTAGCATATACGTTTATAGACAGCAAGGAATGTTTTTCTTTCTGATTGTATTTGGATTCCCATGAGCTGGCATATGGTAAGCATTAAATAAGTGCTTTTTAACAATACAAACATAGTGAAATGATTTAGGAAAGCACTTGGGTCAGAAAGATCTGGATTCAACTACACCTCTGAGAGAGCTGTGACCACTGGCACTGAATTACATGATACCAAAATAATGAATTCCTTAAAACTCTAAGTTATAGAGAACTGACTAATCTACATCCATTGAGGGGATTTCCAAACAGGAAGATCAAAGGAGTTTCCAATTTTGGAGTTCCCCCGACTGAAATAAAATCAAACAGGACCAAACAAATCCTCTTTTAAAGTAATCACATATCACTAAGAACTGGTCTTACATTCCTTTCTTTTTAAATCATTTATATTATTCTTTAAATATACTTTGAACATTTCTTACTCACTAAACTTGCTCATGCATTCCTAAGCATCTTCATCTATTCTGTATATATCTTCTGTTTACTTAATTATTCATATCATGTCTCACTAGAATGTGAGCTCTCACCCACAAAAATCAAGAATATTCCTATATGATAATAATACATCCAAAGGGCAATAAGAAAAAAGAGAAATCTCATTCTAGAAAAATTATGGATTACATCAAATATTTGAGGATCAATTTATCAAAGCATACAAAAATACTTTTCTAAATTAGATTACAAAATGTTTCTGAAATACAGAACAACTTAAATAAATGGATGAAAATTGAATGTTCCTCACTAGGTCATGACAATATTTTTAAAATCATAATACTACCAAAGTAAATTTATAGTTTTAATGCTAAACCTATCAAATTGTATACAATTAAAATTGTGTCAAGTTGTATACAGTATCCTTTTGATTATTTAATACAATTTTTAAATTTACTTGGAGAAACAAAATATCTAGAATATCAAGAGAAATAATGAAGAGGCAGAAATAAATGGAGAATAGCACTTCCAGATTTCAAATTAAGACATAAAACCAACAATCATCAAAATCATTTGATTTTTGAAAATCAACAAATAGTTTGAAAATAGACAAATAAATCAATGGAATACACCGGACAAGAAAAAATAAAAAATCCAGCATTACACAAAACATAATTACTTAAGAAAGAATTCCACATTTAATAGAAACTTCTGGGAAAACTGGAAATCAAACTAACAGAAATTAGACTTAGATTGATATCTAACACTTTATTCCATAACAAATTCAAAATATATACATGACAATATTAAAGATATGATATTTTTTAAAATTAGAAAAGAAACATGTTATATATCTTTCATGAATAAGATTAACCTTTTTAAAAAAAAATAACAAAACAAGGGATAGAGATAATCACAACAGATAAAAATAGATAACTTTGATTATGTGGCTCTGAAAAGTTTGTCTACAAACAACATTAATTTATCTAAAATAAAGGAAGCAGCTGAATGGGGGAAAAATATTTGTATGAAATATCTCAAATCAAGAGTTTGGTATGCAAGTTTCAACTAGCATTGTTAAATACAATATATATTGTGTATATGTGTATATATATATATGTATGTATATGTACACATATTCATGCACCGACTTACACATATACATGCGTCTGCATCTATGTATATACATGTATACAGACATTTCCTGAAGTGAAATTCACATAGGCAATGTCAAAGTCAAGGAGGTGATTAACCCTCTGTGTAGCTGAAATATGATCCAGGCAAAGATCATGGGAATGGGTAGACAGAGGAACTTAGGATATAGGAGAGATATGTGAAAAAACACATCTCTTAGTTTGAAAATAGGAGATAGGGAGGAAAGAAACTGTAAGTAAAACACTCCATTAAGAAGAATGCTCAGAGGATAAGAACTACTGGGACCTGAGTTGGATTATATATTAGTATATAGTAATCCTCAAAGTAGAGTTTGCTTCATGAAGGTGATTGAAGTAGTCTGAAAGTGGCAATAGGGTGTGAAGAATACTCTGATTTACCCACCACAACCATAAGGGACAGAGGGAAAGAGGATGGTGGAAAGCAAAGTATAAGAAAAAGTATATCTGGTAAAACAAAAGATAGCCAATGGTGTTGTCAGGAAGAAATCATATTCAATGAGGGCCAGAAGGTAGAAAATTAAGGAAGCTTATTAATTATAGAACATGAATTCCAGAGAACATAATGGAAGTGGCAGGCACATTGAGAGATCAGGAATGAAATGACTAGTCTTAAATATCAAGTCAAGAATGAGAATGTGTAAATTCACTGCTGGAATTCAAGATCAGTGGAATAGAGTGAATAAAAGGGGATAAGCACATAATGACTGAGCCTTTATTAAACCCTGCTCAATATCAGTATTTGGAGTTAAGTTCTTTTAGGGAGACATGAGATTAGAAGTCTAAGCTCCACACTTGAGGTTCTCCCTCTGGCTATGTTATGTCCTATGAGAACAAACAGGTCAGCCTCAGAGCAGGCAGGAAATAGTGTAAAAGTATGGGAGCCTAGTTAAGAAACCTTATCACCTGGTTAGTTCTAGATAAATCTGTGGGAGCAGAAGATGGAAGAGGTCTTACCCACTGGAAAGTCTGGCAAAGTTCATGAAACAGACTTCCACTGGGGTAGGAGATGAGATATGATATTGTTCCATTTATGTAACTGGAAGGGCTCAGTGGGAAGATGGCAGGGATAGCCTGGGTGCCTGTCTCACAGAACAGGTATATATGTCCTTCCCTGCATTTCTGTCCCCTAAGATGTGTAGAATTCTCTAGTGGACCCCAAGAGTGATGGACTTTGTTGAATCCTGAAACTGTTTCCCTCTCCAAGTGTTTGTCTTCTCAGGTCACAGCTAGATCCAATGCTTTTATTGACCTGATTAATGTTGAGGGAGTTGAGAATCCCTTTGGGATCACTCCTCTCCTTCTTTCTGCCTCCTAGTCCGGCACAAAGGGTTGGTCTTCTCAAAGCATTTCAGAACCTTGATTACAAAAGCTGTTGCTAGAATACCTCTGTAATCACTTTTTCACTTGATACACAAGAGGCTGAAATGTATCCAACTCATTCAGTAAATCCCAAGACATTTCATCATCAGCTTTCATCCAATAGCCCAAAGTACTTCACTGCTTCCAAACTTAAGTGGGCTGTTCACAGCTGGGTGGTTTATGCCTTTGTCAGATTGACTCCGTAGGGATGTCTAGGAACCACTCAGCTTTGGTTCTGTAATTCAAAGGATGTAAAGCATCTTAAAAGTTAGATGCTATAGAGTTATATTAAGTGGAGTTGAAGAGTAGGATTCCTTTTAGTTTTATTTTCAATGATCCCAGTGCCAAGTATTGTTTGGCAACAGTGAACATGTAATACATTTTCTAAATGAATAAAAATGTTTTAATTCCATACATAAGGTAGTACTGTTAAACATGTCAAGTGACTGTATTATTTTAAGATACTGATAGCAGCTTGGAACTTATTTGTTCTAAAGTCTTGAATTATGGATGGAGAACAAGGAATATGAATTATGTTATAGGAGTTATAATCAGATTTAGAACTGGGAGGCATATTAAAGGCAATATCAACCCACTCAATAATTTTTAAGCTATGGAAACAGTGAGAGAAGCTACATAACTTATTCAAAGTTGAATATAGTAGATAGAATACTAGGTTTGGAATCAGGAAGAACTAGGAAACTTGTCTCCATGATGGACGAGTCATAACTTCTCTCAGTTTATTTCCTACCCAGAATATGAGGTTTAAATGATTAGCCTGGATTCACATAACTGGTAGGTGTCTGAGATTGCACTTAAACTCATGAAGATGAGTCTTCCTGATTTCAAGTCCAATGCTCTATCCTCTGGGCCACCCACCCAGCTACCACTGCATATCTTTAGACAGATTAAAAGGGCTTTATGTATTAACACCACCTAATAATGCTGTGAGGCAGGCACTAGTCGTTATCTGTTTCCTTCATCAGGAAACAGACTCCCAAGAGTCTAAGAAGACTTGGTGACTTGTCCCAGAGTCTCACATTCAATATGTATTGGAAGTGGGAAACATGACTCCAGGTTATATAAGCCTGATGGGCCGAGATGGATCAGTGAGGGCTCAAATTAAGAGATGTAGGAAGTGATCACACAAGAAACACTGTTATGGAACCAAGTAAGATTTATTAAAGGCATAAACAAGAATAGGTTGTCCATCAGCAGTCCTGACAGCAGAGTGCAGATCCCTGCAGGTCCACTTGGACTAACAGTCCAAATAGGTATGCATCACTCCAAACTTCAGATCCTCAATTATTGAGACATGGGCCTCCAAGATAAAACCAACTAGGCCCTACCTACTGAGCAAGAAATGACTCAGAGCCCCTCCAAACAAGTCCAAAAGAAGTTAAGGGATTAGGTAAATATTAAGATAAATATTTCGCACAGGGTGAACCTATGACCCTGAGTTTAATCAGTTTCAAGTTAATATTTTTTCTAGGTAGCCTTGCAAAAAAAAAAAAAAAAAAAAAAAGGCAGGAGTTCAAAACAAATGGCCCAAGCCTTCCCAATGTGATGAAGCTAATAAGCAGATTCTTGGGAAACAAATTTAAATATAAAAACATAAGTTTTAATAAAACTGTCTATCATAGGTAATTACAACAGCTTCTGGCCTTTCTGCTGTTAGTCTACTCCTTGATAACACACACTTGTCCCTCAGTACAATATATAATAGGTCACTGAGCAGGTATAACCTCCTTGTAGTAACCCACTCACAAACAAAAAGTAAAAACGCAAGAGACTACCCACTAAATCTGATTGGCTTCCTATTTATCTATCTGAGGCAGTATTGCTATTATAACTAATTACTATTATAGCTAATCCTGGCATTGGGAAATCTGGCTCCATTGGCAGGCTAAAAACACAAAGGTCCATAACAAAGGTACACGTGGAGCAGGAAGAATAAGGAAAAACTATGGGAACTTTGTAGTTAAAGGTACACTTCTTCCATCTTCCACTCCCTACCTCCCTTCTCCCCATTGCTGCCACTATGGATTGACTCCCAAAATTGGACTACCTTCCAAACATTCTTTTATTTTAGTAGTTTCTTCCAACATCTGTTTGGCTTTGCAGACTTTTAATTTTTTACCTCTACAGAAGACCTTATCATAAAAGATTATTAGAGATCAGCTATGTGGTTTTCTAAGATTCAGAATGTCTTATGGAGGGAGAAAGGACATTTTAAAATTGACAGCCTGGGAATTAGACTGAAATTGCTTTTATGGGCCTGATTTCTCTCAATCACATTTTGAGCCAGGCAATCCATTGATAGATTTTCATAGTGTCCAAGGAATATAAAAATAAAGTCTGTGGTCAACCAGGTTGGAAATTGCCTAATATTCAGAAAAATCTAGTTTAAGATTAATTTCTCCAACCTTTCCTACTGCTCTCATCCACCCAGCCGGAACAGATACAATACTCAGAATTATTAGCAATAACCTTCAAATGTCTTTTATAAACTCTTTAGTAAAGCAATTTGCTAACAGTTTCCATTTGTTGGTGAGCTATTTATTTATATCAATGTTTTTAGCACCAATGTGTAATCCCAAAGATCAAAACTACTGTAAATAAAAAGATGTAATTCCTGTCCCAATGAGTTACGAGGTAGCAGTGTAGTGGATAGTGCTGTACTTGCAGGCAAGAAGACCTAGGTTCAAATTCTGCCTCAGACACTATGATCACATGATCCTAGATGAGTCACTTAACCTATCTGAACTTTAGTTTTCACATCCATAAGATGGAGATAATTCTATTAATCAGGGTTATGAGAATCAAATGATATCAATAATGTATGTAGCGTGCTTTCCAAAGTGCTATAAATGGCAGCTGTGCTACAATCTACATGCATTGAAGACATATCAAACTACCTATGAACATCATGCAGACAAACTACTCTTATCTTTACATCACTTTTAGCTCTAACTGTGTACTTGGTTTATAGCTATAGTAGAGTATCCAGTACTTAGTGGTTGGTGATTTCCTTCAATCCATCAAACTTTTATTAAATCTCCAAAGCTTCTAATTTTTTTCTGTTCTTTCTAAGCTTCCAGTCTCACTTTTCCTTCATTGGACCACAGACTTAGAACTAGAATCACAGACTCAGAACTAGAAGGGCCCATGGAGGGACACCTTGGTACAGTGTCCTCATTTTACAGAGGAACCTGAGGATTGAAGAGGTAATAACTTGTCCAACATCATAGGTTGTCAGTGGCCAGAACTGGAATTCAAACCCAGGTTCTCTTTCCCCAAATCAAGAATACTTTCCATCACATTACTATAACATACCACACAATGAAAATGTATCCCAAATCAAATATCAATGATAAAAATTACAAGAGTAAAACAATGTAATATGGTGCAACAATATAGAATAGGTAGCTTATCAGTTCAAAACAAATCAAAATTATTAATTTAAAAGAGGGATCCTCTAACTGTTCATTACCATGAGACCATGTGATACAGGTTCCAAAAAGGTCCATGCATAATTCAATGTGCATCCAGATTTTAGAAAATAGATCACAAAGTTCAGAATAATTCACATTTCAGTCCACAGTGCAGTCAGTTACTTACGGATAACAATATGAAAAAAATCAATGGCCACAGTCCAATTTTAGTGTATTGTCATTAAATTTTCCTTAATGTTTCATGTAACCTCATAAATGTAAATATCTTTTTAAAATTTTCTCTAAATGTTCTTGATGTTTTATGCCTTAAAATTTATTTTACATTGTCTAAATCTATAAAATATTCCTTTGGTATTTATGTTGATATACAACTAAATATAATTTTGCCTATAGACATAGCCTAACCATTAATATTTTCCAATTATTTAAGACTTGTTTTTGTAAAAGTTTCATTTATGAAAGTCCTTTAAGTGTATTTGGTTGGTTTATTTCCACATCGTTAATGCATTTTGTTATTTTAAATGGAATTTTTCTCCTGTGATTTTTTTTTTTAGTATTATACAGAAAAGTACTTTTTGTGCATTTATTTTACAGTTAATGCATTTTGTTATTTCAAATGGAACTTATCCTTTAGTATTATACAGAAAAGTATTATTTTGTGCATTTATTTCATATCCTGCTACTTTACTGAAGCTATCTGTTTCAACTTTTTTATTGCTTCGTTAGAGTTCTCTAAGTAAACCCTCATAATCAACATCAGTTCATAATGGAGAGAAAAACCTTTCAAAAACAAGTTTGTGTAAAGGTGATATATTAAAGGAAATAATGGGGAGAGGGGGGTTATTAGAAGGGTAACTTGATACCAGATCTCAGAATCTATTAACAGTTATCAAAATTATCTGGTACTACGTAAAAAATGTAGAAGTATATCAACAGAAAAGACCTGACAAGCAAAGCCTAGAAAAAATAATTACACAGAAGCAGTCTAGTACTTGATAAACTCAAGAACACAAACTACAGCAGTAGGAACTCTTTATTTAATAAGAACTGCTGGAAAAACTAGCAAGTCTAAAAAAAGTAGGTTTAGATAACCATTTTACAGCATATGCCATATTATATTCCAAATGGCTCAACTAATATAAAATCACACAATTAAAAAAAAGAATAACCAAACAAATAACAACAACAACAAAAACAAAAAAGAGAACAGAAGATTCTTTCATAACTAAGGATAATGGGAAATATTTGAAACCAGTTATGTGTTAGTTTACAAAACACAAAATAGATGTTTTCAATCAAATAAAATGACAAAACAAAACACAAACACCTTTACACAAATAAATTCAATGCATCTTGAATCAGAAGATACATGATGGGAAAAAATATTTTCTTTAAATGTCTCTGATAAAAGTATTACTCCAAAACCAAAAAGGAATGCAAATCCAAGATTGAATTACTCTGAAACAGACAAATGGTCAAAGGACAGGAATTTTTAAAAAGACAGCTTAATAAAATTCATCTGAAAGATGTAAACATCACTAATAATCAAGAAAATTTAAATTAAAACACCCTTCTGAATGACCTGAATCTTAAACTATGGAAAACCTATAGTTGGAAAGGTGGACAGATTATTTCACACCTAATCAAGCTGTAAAATGATTTAATCAATCAGGAATAGAAAATTAGAATTATGAAAGAAAAGTTACTAAGCTGCTCGTCGTACCTTCTGACCCTGAGATTCTACTCCTGGCATTATACTACAAATAGGGCATTAAGAACAACAAAAAGACTCAGATGTTCAAAGAATATTTTTACCATAATGATGCAAAATAAAAATCTAGGAACAAAGTAGGTGCTCAACAAACAAATAGCTGAACAAACTATGGTATAGAAATGTAATTACTATGCAGCAAGTAACAAAGACTAAAAAAATTCAGAGAACCACAGGGAAAGGTGAAGTAATGAAAGAGCCAAAACCCAAAATACACAATGACTACAATAAAGCAGCATTATGAAGCAACAAAACTCTAATCAAACACAATAGTCAATATTACTACTACATTATCAAAAGTACATGTCAAAATGTAGTATTACATTTTTCTTTACAAGATCAAAATATTTTATAAGACTTTTCACTTCACTAATGAACTGATGTGAAGATATGTTTTGAAGGAAAACTTTCCTTTAATCATTACATTCATAAGATTTATCTGCAATATGAAGTCTCTGGTGTCGAGTAAGTCCTGTACTCCGGCGGAAGGCCTTGCCACATTTATTACATTCATAAGGTTTCTCTCCAGTATGAATTCTGTGATGGGAAACAAGGGATGAATTGCGATTGAAAGCCTTTCCACATTCATTACATTTATAAGGTTTCTCTCCAGTATGAATTCTAAGATGTGGAGTCAGTTGTGAGCTCTGCCGAAAGGCCATCCCACATTCATTACACACATAGGGTTTCTCTCCTGTATGAATTCTATGATGTACGGTGAGTTCTGCTCTCTGGCAGAAGGCCTTCCCACATTCATCGCATTCATAAGGTTTCTCTCCAGTATGGATTTTCTGATGGCGACTAAGTCCAGTACTCAGGCGGAAGGCCATACCACATTCATGACATTCAAAAGGCTTCTCACTTGTATGAATTCTATGATGTTGAGTAAGTTCAGTGCTCTGACAGAAGGCCTTACCACATTCATTACATTCATAAGGTTTTTCTCCAGTATGAATTCTCTGATGGTAAGTGAGCTGTGATCTCTGGCGGAAGGCTCTCCCACATTCATCACATTCAAAAGGTTTTTCTCCAGTATGAATTTTCTGATGTCGAGTAAGCTGTGAGCTCTGACGGAAGGCCTTTCCACATTCATTACAGTCATAAGGTTTCTCTCCAGTATGAATTCTCCAATGTTGAATAAGCTGTGTCCTTTTCCCAAAGGCTTTCCCACATTCAATACACCCATAAGGTTTTTCTCCAGTATGAGTTCTATGATGAGACGCAAGGGATGAACTATAATTAAAAGTCTTCCCACATTCATTACATTTATAAGGCTTTTCTCCAGTATGAATTCTCAAATGTCGAGTAAGGTGTGAACTCTGGTGGAAAGCCTTCCCACATTCAGTGCATTCATGTTTTTCTCCAGTATGAATTTTTTGATGTCTAGTAAGTTCTGTGCTCTGACGGAAAGCTTTCCCACATTCATTACACTCGTAAGGCTTCTCTCCTGTGTGAATTCTCTGATGAGAAGCAAGAGAAGAACTATGGTTGAAAGCTTTTCCACACAGATCACATCCATAAGGTTTCTCTCCGGTATGAATTCTCTGGTGGGAAGCAAGGGAAGAGCTGTGGTTGAAGGCCTTCCCACAAAGATTACATGCATAGGGTTTCTCTCCAGTATGGATTCTTTGATGGCGAGTAAGGTGTGCACTCTGTCGGAACGTCTTCCCACATTCAGTACATTCATAAGGTTTTTCTCCAGTATGTATTCTGAAATGTTGAGTAAGTTGTGTCCTCTTGCAGAAGGCTTTCCCACATTCAATACATGCATAAGGTTTCTCTACAGTATGACTTCTCTGCTGTTGAATAAGCTGTGTTCTCCATAATGTGGTTTTCCCACATTCATAGGGCTTTTTTCCAGTATGTAGCCTATGATATTCAATAAGATCTGAATGAAAACTGAAGGATTTTCCACTTTCATTATACTTGGAAAATATCTTCTTGGAGGAAATTTTATTGTATTTCCTTACATCTGAATAGAGTCTCAAGCTCTTTCTGTGTGTATCATATTTGGGGAGATTCTTTCCTATGGGTACTCTCTGCTGTGGGAAAAGAATTGGTCCTACACCAAAGAGTCGGCCGTATTTATTATATTCATGGCTTCTCAATTTACTAGGGGATTTCCTTTGGATGATTTTTATATGCTGGGTTTTCTCTTCATCACTCTGTTCCTCCTCTAACCTGGTTTCATATTCCCAGGTTTCACTCAATTTAGAGTCACAAGGACCATCACTTGTGAATTTTTCCTGGGATGATTCTTCCATAGGAGCCCAGCTTTAGAGTAAACTTCCTGTTTACAGATCTGATCTGCCAATCTGAAAGAAAGAAAAAAACTGTCACTATCCCACAGTAACTTTAGTTTCTGGTCTAGTCTTCTAATCAAACAAAAAAAGGAAAAAAAAACACACATACAAATAAAGTTAGATCTAAACAATTGGAAGAATAACAAGTGCTCATGGGTAGGCCAAGCTAATATAATAAAAATGATAATTCTACCTAAATTAATCTATTTATTCAATGTTATACCAATCAAACTGCCAAGAATACAGAGATAGAAAAAATAACAACAAAGTTCACCTGGAACAACAAAAAGCCAAGAATTTCAAGGGAATTAATGAAAAAAAAAACTGCAAATGAAAGTGGCCTAGTGGTATTAAAACTATAGTATAAAGCAATGGTTATCAAAACTATGTGATACTAAGAAAAAGAATTGATTAGTAGAATAGGTTAGGTTCACAAGACATAACAGTCAATGACTATAGTAATCTAGTGTTTGATAAACCCAAAGACTTGCTTCTGGTATAAGAATTCGCTATCTGACAAAAATTGCTGGAAAATTGGAAAATAGTATGGCAGAAACTAGGTATTGACCAAAACCTAACAGATCGAAATGGGTTCATGATTTAGACATAAAGAGTAATGCTATGAGCAAATTAGGAGAAAAAGGGATAGTCTACCTCTCAGATATTGGAGAAGGAAGGAATTTCTGGTCAAAGAAGAACCAGAATATTATGAAATGCAAAATGCATAATTCTGATTATATTAAAAAGATTTTGTTCAAACAAAAACAATGCAGCCAAGATTATAAGGGAAATGGAAAACTGGGGAAAAAAGTTTCACATGCAAGATTTCTGAAAAAGGTCTCATCTAAAATATATAGAGAATTGGTTCAAATTTATAAGAATACAAGCTATTCGCTAATTGATAAACAGTTAAAGGATACAAACAGGAAATTTTCAGATGAAAAAATTAAAGTCGTTTCTAGTCATAAGAAAAAAAAAATGCTCTAAATCACTAGGATAAGAGAAATACAATTTAAGACAACTCTGAGGTACCAATACACACTTATTAGATTGGCTAAGATGAAAGGAAAAGATAATGATGAATGTTGGAGGGGATGTGGGAAAACTGGGACACTAATACATTGTTAGTGGAGTTGTAAACTGATCCAACCATTCTGGAGAGCAATTTGGAACTCTGCCCAAAGGGCTATCAAAATGGGCATACCCTTTGATCCAACAATGTCTCTACTGGGTCTGTATATCAAAGAGATCATAAAAGAGGGAAAAGGACCTACTTGTGCAAAAAATGTTTCAGCTTTTTTTTGTAGTGGGAAAGAACAGGAAACTGTGTGGATGCCCATCAGTTGGGGAAAATCTAAATAAGTTATAGAATATGAATATTATGGAATATTATTGTTCTATAAGAAATGATCAGCAGGATGATTTCAGAAGTGAAGTGAATAGAACCAAGAGAGCATTATACATAGCAACATCAAGATTATGTGATGATTAACTGGGATGGATTTGGCACTTTTCAATAATGAGGTGATTCAGGCCAATTACAACAGACTTGTGATGAAGAGAGCCATCTGCATCCAGAAAGAGGACTATGGGATTGAGTATAGATCACAACACAGTATTTTCACCTTCTTATTGTTGTTTGCTTGCTTTTTTTCTTCTCATATTTTTTATCTGATTTTTCTTTTGCAGCATGATAAATGTGGAAATATGTATATAAAGAACTGCACATGTTTAACATACACTGGATTACTTGCTGTCTAGGTGATAGGGTGAAGGGAAGGGAGGAAGAAAAATTTGAAACATAAAAGTTTTTCAAGGCTGAATGCTGAAAACTATCTTTGCATATATTTTGAAAAGATTATTATTAAAACATTTATTATTATTAAAAATTATTAAAATAAAAAACTAAGCATCCTCCATTTCCAGTACCGTATACATAGTTCACGTTTTACATATTATTAATAAAATAAAACAAAAATATCTATCTTCAAAGAACAGTATTAACCCTAATAAAATCTTACACTTGCAGGACTGCTGTAAGGACATAAATTATAGTTATTCATTATAGCTTATAAAAGACTTTACACTGAAACTTATGATTGCATGAAGATGGCAGTTCAGTTACTTTGCAGGTGAGGAAGGTTCAGAGTGGACAATTTGCCCCAAGTTACATTGTTCATAAAGAGTGTCCAATTTGAGACTCAAAACAACTTCTACTGACTCCAAAATCCATGATTTTGTACCATGTAACATTAATTCACAAGTCTTTTATCCCAAAGGACTTTTACCATGTTGCACTACCTCACACAAGAGAATAAATCCAATTCTCAGCCAGAAATATTCACTCTACGGCTGGAAAACCAGCATTTAATAAGGATGTAGAACAAATGATCAAGAGATGGCAAGAACCAATATGGTAGAAGAGCAATTGGCATAGTAAGCTTCCCTCCTATCTCCCTAAACTTATCTAAGCATACCTAGAAAATGCACCAGATTAAATGCTTATGGGAAGATTCAAGACAAAGTTACTGTGAGTCATTTTTCCAACCCAGGTCAGCATGGAAAAACACACAGAGAGGTCTATGAACACTAAGGGCAAAGTCTAGCTAAGAGTATGGCTGCCAAAAACCTCTAGCTTAAGACTAGGGAAAAGGTTCAAGACCCATAATAAGTCCCCCATTGTATGGGAACAGGTGCCATCCAGAACTTTGTCTCCCACTACTCAGCCATTGTCACACTGAAGAAGGTATCTGTACATAGGAGTTGCACTGTTGGGTGAAAAGTAGTTTTCCATCTTATGGCATGGATTGGGCAAGAAGCAAGTTCACATGCAAGAAGGAGCAGTATGACTTATATCCCCCACCCCCACATGGAAAAGAGAAGAGTTTCAGTTCCAGCTTCTAGCCAATCTGAAACTTGAAGAATAACTTGAGAGAGAATGGCTGAGCAATTTGTAGTATTTGGATGTGATGGAATATTACTGTGCTAAAAAACAACAAAAAAAGTGGGCGAGTTCAGAGGAACCTGGAACATTTCTATGAACTGATATAACAAACAAAATGACAAATTTTCAGTGACAATAATGTTACAGAAACAAGAGGCTCTGAAAGACTTGGGAACTGAGCAGCAGATGAAACACACTGGCCAGCTCCTGATGGAGAAGGGCTGCAGAATGACACACATATAGTAGGGTGTACATACATTTATCAATATGTGTATTTTTCTTTTAGCCATGCCTATGCAGAAATATATTTTGCTTAACTAAATTATAACTGTAACAAGAGATTTGTTTTTCTTTCATCTTCAATTGAGGGGAAAGAGAAGGAAGAAAGAGAGGATGGAATATGGGGGACTGAATGACACAGAGAAGTTTCCAAGGTTAGTTTGAATTGGCATTCGTTTTTCTGACCTAAGATTCCAGGTTTCAGAATTTCCCTGAATTGGTCATGGATGTATCTCTAAGAGTTAAGAATACACTGAAAGAAGAACAATAGAACTAACTAATTCTGTATTTCTTCTGCATGCAAGAAAGGGTTTTCTTGAACATTAGGTTTCCAAAATGCTCTCTCCAGCAGTGTCTGGCAAGAACATGTTAGGGGTTTCTCCAGGTTAGGGAATTAGACATATGGTAGGTAAAGGCAAAATGTCCGATGTATTCTATTTAATAGTGATACCAATTAAGGAATAATTTATGTCTAAAACCTAAAATGTAAATCTATGCACTAAAGTGATGAAAAAGGCTTTATTTTATGTGCCATGAACTGCTACCATTTGAACAGAATAAGGAAATGAGAGACAATACCTAAAAAAGGCTGTGGTTTTGACACTAGGCAATCTAGGGAGGAATGTTGGCAACATTTACTGAGGAATCAGCTAAAGAAAAGGGAATTCTCCTCACCTCAAAGAGAAAATATTCTAGTGTAGCGCTGATGAGAAATCTGCCTGCCCCCTTACCATTTCTTAACCTTCTAATTCATTTAGCAAATAGCTGTCAGATAAAATCAATGATAGCTAGCATTTACATAGCACTTAAAGATTTACAAAGCACTGTACCAATACTGCCTTATATGACCTTCATAACAACTCTGATAGGTAAATCCCCATTTTACAGATGGGGAAATGGAGGTAGACAGCAGTTAAGTGCTATGGTTAAACAGCTAACTGACATGTGAAAAAGGATTTGAACTCAGCTCTATGTGTAATGCTCTATCCACTGAACCAAGATTCAGCTCAACAATCCTTTTGGATTCCACCTTAATATATTTTTGAATTTGTATCATCTGCAATTTTGATCACCTTGTCAATTATACCTTTATTCAAGTCAATGAAAAAAAAAAGTTAAAAGAAGTCAGACCAAACACTTATCACTGGACACTCTATTGGAGAGCTCTTGCTCAACTTACACTGAATCACTAACAACTGTTTTAAGTGCAACCATTCAAAAGTCTGAATATATTAAATGTTTCAATTATTTAGTCCACATTTTATTCACATACATATCTCTCCATCTTTTTCATAAGAACAATATGAAATATTTATCAATTACCCTAAAATCAAGGGAGATTATATCCACTAGTTATATATGCGGGGTTATCAATTACTTAAATCTATCCATTTAGTTTTGGGGATTTGTTGGGGATGGAAGAGAAGGTTTGGAAGCATTCAGACAGAGTCTTTTTAAGAGAATAAGGAGCTTCACAGTAAGCAAACTCCCTCTACCAATAAGACTGGAAATTCTGTTTGCAATTTCTAGTTTTAAGGTTACCTTAGATTACAGTTACTTAAGGTATATGATGAATGAAACATTAAATGATTTACCAAAAGCCACACAATCAGTATGTGTCAAAGCAGAAGAATGAACCCACGTGTTTCAAACTCCAATGCACCTTTATCCACTTTAATATGCTGTTTAAAAAGGAGTGCTGGTGACCTATAAGGCTGTTTTGTTTATTTTTGCTAGTTTGGGATGGTTTTGTGACAATTCTTTATACTCACAGCTTTCTCTCTCTCCTCCCACCCTCTGCAATTCACTAACCATATCTTTAATGATCCATTCCAGAAAGTTTCCCCAAGAACTGAAGACAAGTTCACTGGCATAGGGTTTGCAACTCCATAATCCCTCCAGCATCTCTCCCAAACATTTTTTTCTTGAGTCTTTGACCCTGTTCCAGAACTACCCTACCATCTCATTCCCTAACATCTTTCAAAGATCACTAACAAAAGTTCAGCAGAATTACTGGCTAATTCACTAAATACTTATAGAATTTAGATCAACTGGGCTAAGTTAAAATTCATTAAGGACAGAGAAGTTACTATCGCCTTATTTATCTTGGGTTTCAATTCTCCATTAGCCATTTTCATTTATTGTCTCATCTGAAGGTTATTCTTGTTCTAAAACCGTGATATGAACAAAACAATTATATCCCACACAAATCTTTATGAGAACTACCAGGTACCACTTCCCTTTTCTTCCTTCCCCTTAGTCCAAAAGTTTCCTCTCTTTTGAGGATAAGCATTGATTTTCTTCAAAAGATCCTATTTGTACTTGAATATTCCTGGTTATCTTCTGGACACATTCCAATTTGTTTTTGTACAAGCTATTGAATCCAGACCAAAACTATGTGGCTGGATCAGGTAACAAAACTGCCTAATTTGTCATGAACACTAACTTTCTAAATACATTCTGAGATAATATGACCATTTTGTCTATGACAAAAACAAATGTGTGACCTCATCTTAAAAAAGTGCTACTTCTCCTATCTGTGAAACTTCCCAAATGGGAAGTTATTTATTGTTCCTATTAAATTTCATCATTCAACTTCATCTATCCTTTCAGCATACCAAGATACTTTAGACACAGGTTCTGTTATTCATTGTCTTAGCCATGCATCTATCTTGTCACTAAAGATTACTGCCTGTGTGAATAAGGGCAAGTGACTTCCTCTCTGAATTTCCATTTTTCTGACCTATAGAACAACAAGAGGACTAAAGGCTTTAGAGAATTCTCTCAAACTACTCACAAATCTAAATCTCATATCCTAGTTGAGATAAAGGAAGAACTGAGGAATTTAAAACAGGCAGAGTTGTAGGAGAAAGGCAAGCAGTCCTTTTGAGCCTTCTCTAAACCTCTCCTAAGATTTGCATGGATTTTGATCAAAGGCATTCCTGAGGTGGAAAGAATCTTCTCTCTTTCTTCAGCTCCTTGGCAATTATGCTTTAAAAAAAAAAAAAAAAAAAAAAAAAAAGAGTGCCCAAGGATGATGTGAAACTGACCAACACTAAATTGAAAGAAAAAAAATATATATAAATAATTTTGGAACACACAGGGTTTATCTGAATACTGGCAGTGTCAACTCTTATACTCACCTGTCCCTTATCACCCCCCTTCCTCCCTCCATCTATTTGAGTAGTTGCCAAGTCCTGTTGACCTTATCTTCACAACAACTTTAATATCCAACTCACTCTTTTAATAGCCTAATTGTTTCCCTGGATGCTCTATCTACTATTGTCACTGAGTAGTACAAAACCTGCTAATATAATTATCAACACTATTTGGGCATTTTTCATGTATGCATAAAACAATTTAACTGCTTGAATTTCCAAAAGACTATGCAAATATTCTTCTTTTCATTGTGAACTTAACACAAAAAAAGGACATTTCAATATGCAAAGAAAAAAAGAATTTAGTCACATTAACACACTAAGTACTTTAATAAGCACCAGCTGTCAAACATTTACATGACAGTATCAAAACCACTATTTCTCTCCTGTTCTTTTCTAAACATCTTTCTGCTCTTTACTGTTTTGATTTTCTTTAATTACATATAAAGACATATTTCTAAATTAATTTTTAAAAAATTGAGTTCTGATTTTTCTCCCTCCCTAAGACAGTAAGCAATGTGATGTAAGTTATATATGTGCAATTATGTAAACATAATTCATGTTGTGAAGGAAAAAAATAAAAACAGATAAAAAAAATTAAGAAACTGAAAATAGTAAATCTGAATACAGATAGAAGCAATCAGTTCTTTCTGTGGCTATGAATAGGATTTTTTCATCATAAGTTATGGGGTACACATCATGGTTGACTACATAGGAACTGAGGCAAATTATTAAGTCATAACTACTCTGTACTACTTAGTAACAATGGAGATGTTACTCCTTCATTGCATTTAAAGGTGATACCTTCCTTTATTTATCAGCAAATACTTCCTTAAATTTGGTAATTTTCACAATTCAAAGACAAAAAAGATAGCTTTGAGTTTAAATATTTGAAACTGTTAAACTGATTGCTCCTAATTGATGCTTCAACTACATAGCTAAATTTTTCATATTTATCCTTCTATTCCATAATTCAAGTTCAATTGAACATGTTTTAAGTGCTTTCAAGAGGTCAGTCACCAGGCTCTGTATTAGAGACAAGCAGGCAAAAATCAAAATAGTCTCTTTCCTTCAAAAAGTTTATTTGTAAGATTAAATATTACTACAGAATATTCAATTTCTGCTTCAGTTTGCCAATGTCCAAATTTTTATATCTGTACATCATAAATGATTTTACAAATGAGAAAACTAAGCAAATTATCAAAATTCTGAGCTATAGAGAGCTGTAAGAACTTGACAACATTCATTTACCAAGTCTAATCCTGGAAGGAACAGGACTAACTGGCTATACCATCTCCTTATCTGAAAAAGCTAGCCAAAACATAATTTCCCCACTATACAACAGACAGCACCATGAATGTCACAAAAGTCAGTAAGAGTCTTCAAACCAGAGATCACTGAGTAGACTACAATTAGTGGGGAAATTCCAGAATGTATTCTGTCAAAGGGCTGATCACTGATGTAACTTCTATCACACTTTTTAAAAAATGGAAGATATTTACATGTCAAAAACCTTGCTGGTTTTAACTCTTGTTCAAAATTTCACAGCAGCACTTTAATAAAAATAATGATCCATAATAATTCCAAAAGACTTATGATAAAAATGTTCTCCACCTCCAGAAAGAGAACTGATGGATTCTGAATACATTGAAACTTTTTTGGGTTTTTTGCAACATGGCTACTATGGAAATGTTTTGCATGGCTTCAAAGGTATGATGGATATCATACTGCTTGTTTCTGAATGGGTGAGGAGAGTTGGCTAGGGGAATGGAGAGAATTTGCAACTCAAAAATGTTTAAAAAAAAAAAAAGTAGAAGGGGAAAGGACATAGGACAAGATTCAACACACTATATACAGCAGATCTGTTTATCCCTATTACCTTCCCTGAGGTCAGGAGATAACAGTGGCTAGAGGATCAGACCTAGAGTGTAATGAGATTCTAGTACAAATCCAGAATGAGATACTAGCTGTGTGACCCTAGGCAAGTCACTTAATCCTGTTGTGCTTCAGCTCCTCATCTGTAAAATGAGCTAGAAAAGGAAATGTCAAACCACTCCAGTATACTTGCCAAGAAAACCTTAAATGAGATGAAGGGAGTCAGAAAAGACTGAAAACGACTAAACAACAAATTATCTAGAAGCATGTGATCAAACTGATGCTGATCCATGGGTTCATGCCATATGAAAATAGAGAGAAAACCAGAGAAGAAAAACTATGTTTAAGCATTGGGAGAAGAAGAAAAAGACCAAAGCAGCAACAAAATTATAAATGTATTTAACCCCTGAGAGAAGCATCAGGTACATTTAGAGGGCCAAGGAACTGCAGAGGCAAATTTAAGTGTAATATAGGCATAATGAATACCCTAACAAAGAGTAGTACAGGCTGCTTTGTGGGACACAGTTCTTCCTCATTTGAAAACTTTTAGCAAAAATCAACATGATGATTGTTTGGGAATGAGAGATACATAGAGAACTAGTTTATAGTCAGAAGAGAGTCTTGAACTTGGGTTTGAAGCCTAGCTTGAATGGACTGAGACTAGCTGTGTGAACCTGACCCACATGTTCTTCAACTATCAATGAGGTAACTGGTCTTTGATGTCCCTTCCCAAAACACATTAGAGTCGGGCGCATTTTACCATATCGCTCCCCTAATCAATAAATTCTGGAAACTTTATTATTCCAAGATCAAATATGAAATCTTCTGTTGGGCTTTGAAAGTTTTTTCCACAACTGGGCCCCTTTCTGCTTTTCCAGTCTTAAACTTCATTTCCTTCCACATCCTCTATTATTTATTGAAACTGGTCTTCTCTGTATTCTTCACACAAGGTACTCCTCCCAACTCATACTTTTTCTACTAACTGTCTTCCATGCCTGGAATACTCTCCCTCTTCACTTCTGCTTCCGGCTTCCCTTTGAGACTTGCTGAAATCTTACCCTTTATAAAAGGCTCCCCCCCACCCCCCACTATTAAACCACATATATTATGAAATGATAACAATGTTATTTTTTTATTATGAGATTGACATGTTGTTTGCCCCATTAAGATATGAGGTACTTGAAAATAAGAAAAAAAAAGTTTTTTTTTCCTCTGTTCTTTTTATCTGTAACGTAGTTAAGTGGTTAGCATAATGCTTGCTGATTGGCAGATATATGATTCTATCATCCTAAGTCATGTCCTACTGCAATGCTGAAGACAAACATCCTTCTCCTTCTCAATGGCGTGATTTTACCACCCCTGACTCGTCATGGTTTTAAGCAGCATGCACTTCTGACAGGACCAACAAGGCTGAGCAACAATTACAACAAAAGTCAACTGGAGCATCTCTAAAGCATTATCTAATCTGAAAATGTTCAAGCCCAAATAAATTTAACAAATAAGTCAATTGTATCTTCTATTTGTAGATTACCTTTATATCAATTTTATTAAGGTTGGCCCTTGAATATAGTTTTATTTTCAATCAGAATTTCTGTAGAGCCATATTGAGGTTCTTCTGTGGAAAAAGAGATCCTGGGAAATGCCTGTGCATACAATATTTGCAGGTAAAGGTTGTTCCTAGCAGATTATCACAAAGTACTTATCCATACAAGGGTTTAAGAAAAAGCATTCTTCTTTACTCAGAAAAATGGGCTTCATGTGCTCAAAACCACTTTTTCATCATCCTTCCTCAAAACCTCTTTGCCCTTCTAAACTTAATTCCTATCCAACACATCTGACCTCCACACTCTTGCTATAGCCTCACACATCCCAATCAGCTGCCAAATCTTGTCATTTTAACTTCTTGAATGGTTCCTACCCTAGTTTAGGATTTCACTGCCTCTCCTGCTGGATAATTATCTTACCAGTTTCCTAAAAGGTCTCTCTGCCCCAAGACTCACCACAATCGTCACCCAAACATCTATCAAAGTGACTTTTCTAAAACAATGGTCAGATTATTCCCTTACCCTATTCAATTAACTCCAGTGGCCAAAGATTAGTTCTAGATAAAAAATAAAAATTTCCGTTTGCTAAATAAAGCCCTTTCATAAATTGTGCTGAAGGAAGGAAGACAGAAGGAAAAGGAGAAGAGAATAAGCATTTTTACAGCATCTATTATGTGCCAGAAATTATGTTAAGTGCTTTGAACAATTTTTTCTCATTTGATCCTCACAACAGCCTTGTGAAGCAAGTATTCTTAATATCTCCATTTTACAATTGAGAAAAGGGAGACAAGGAGAACTTAAGTGACTTACCCAGGGTCACGTAGCTAGTGCCTGAGGCTGGATTTGAACTCAGCTCTTTCTGTCTTCAGATCCAGCATTCCAGCCAGCCAGTCACTAACTTTCTTCTGAACCTAGCCTTCCAGCCTATGATACATTAGTCCCTTTCAATTATTCTATAGTCTAGTCAAACTGGACTTCTAATATGGCCCTCCATTCCCAATGTCTATGCCTTTGTACCAGATGAGTCATAGGCCTGGAATTCTGGTCCTCCTTTCTCAGCTCTCTACTTCTTAGAATCCTTAGTTCCTTTCAAGATTTGGTTTAAGTCAATTTTCAGATGAAGAAATTGAAACCATTTCTAATCATATGAAAAGGTGCTCTAAATCACTATTGATCAGAGAAATGCAACTTAAAACAACACTGAGACACCTCTCAGATTGGCTAAGATGACAGGAAAAGATGATGAACGTTAGAGGGGATGTGGGAAAAGTGAGACACTAATATATTGTTGGTGGAGTTGTGAACTGAATCAACCATTCTGGAGAGCAATTTGAAGCTATACCCAAAGGGCTGTGCATTCCCATTGATTCAGCAGTTATCTCTACTGGGCCTGTATCCCAAAGACATCATAAAGGAAGGAAAGGGACCTATATGTGCAAAAATGTCTGTAGTAACCTTTTTTGTAGTGGCAACAAACTGGAAACCGAATGGCTACCCATCAGTTTGAGCATGGCTGAATAAGGTATGGTATAGAAATGTTATAGAATATTATTGTTCTATAAGAAATGATCAGCAGGATAATTTTAGAGAAGCCTGGAGAGATTGACATGAACTGATGCTGAGTGAAGTGAGGAGAACCAAGAGAAAATTGTACATGGCAACAATCAGATTATGTGATGATCAACTCTGATAGACTTGGCTCTTTTCAATGATGAGGTGATTCAGACCAGTTCCAATAGACTTGGGATGGAGAGAGCCATCTGCATCTAGAAAGAAAACTGTTGGGACTGAATGTGAATTACAGCATAGTATTTGTGTGTGTGTGTGTGTGTGTGTGTGATTGTTTGCTTCTTCTTGTTTTTTCTCAAGTTTTTTTCCTTTTTGATCTGATTTTTCTTGTGCAAAATGATAAATGTGGAAATATGTATAGAAGAATTGCACATGTCTAACCTACAGTGGAATACTTGCCATTTAGGGGAGGAGGTGGAAGGAAAGGAGAGAAAATAATTTATAACTCAGGATTTTGCAAGGGTGAATGTTAAAAATTATCTATGCATATGTTTTGAAAATAAAAAAATAACAACAACAAAAAAGGAAAAAAAAAAAAGATTTGGTCTAAGTGCCACTCTACAGGAAGCTTTCCATAATCATCTTGTATCTACTTTGTAAATACCCTAAACACATACCCATGTAAACACGTCTGCTTATTTATTTTAAACTACTTGAAAGAAAGGACTTACTTTTGCCTCTGTATCTCTAAGGTTAAGTAAAAAGTACCCACTGTTCAATAAATGGTTCTTGATCAAAGAATTACCTTTAAAACTGGTGTATAAGGCACACAGTTCTCATTTTCAAGAAACAAAGAATTTCATTATTTTTTTTAAATTGCCTTGAAACATCTAGCACTGTGGAATAAAAGTCTAAAAGATGTTAGATACTCCATCTTCTAGAGTTTCCAAGTTCAAAACCTGTATCATCATAATCATAATAATTGCATTTATTTCATTTTATTTTAACTACAACCCTAGAAAGCAGCTACTATTATTATCCCCTTTTTCCAGAGGAAACTGAGGTACAGGAATTAAAGTGTTTTGCCCAATGTCACGGAGTAAATAAGTGTCTGAAGTAAAACTCGAACCCAAGATTTTGTGATTCCGAGTCCAGCCCTCTATTTATGGCACCATTCAGCTGCCTCTCTTAACCCAGGATAATAGGTGTCAAAATAAAGGGAGTCTTGTCCCAGCCACTTTTTCTAGAATCTTAACATCTTCAAAATTATCCAGTCCAAACACTTCAAGTTAAAAAAGGAAGAAAGAGAAAGCCCCCAAAGCAGTGAATTAGGCAGAATCACATTGTGTATGAGCAGGCACAGCTTGAAAGAGGCCTTTGATCTGTCACCAAAGTTCCCAAAAGAGCCTTGCAGGAGGGTACACTGGAACTGGAACACCAGTTAATTTCCAAACCAAAGTACCCTTGATCCCAAAGGAAAGATCTCTGCTACTTCCTGTTTACTGGAACCATTTTAATATTCTGCACTCAATTCTCAAAGAAACTAAAGACTAGAGTAATCCAAATAGCCTTTGTGTATCTTCAATTTTGTTCATGGGAAAAAAAAAAGTCTTTACAGTTGATTTTGCAGGTTCTTTTGTCAGATCGGCCAATGACTACTACATGACCCAAAGGATTGCCAAGAAACTAACAAGTAAATTCAGTGTCCAAGAATAGTAATTAGCTGATTGGAAGGCCTGGGACTGCTGTTTTTACCTTCTATGGTGCGCACTTTTGAATAGTCTCTCTATGGTTTTTATATTCCACTGGCCTATTTTACTCTATTTTTAACTTTGTAGCTACCTGCCATCATTTGGGAAGTTACAAATTGAATTAAGAAAAAAAGAAAACCAAAATTTCAGCACATATTCTCTTAAGTTCTGGTGTTCACCAAAAAAAAAAAAAGCAAAAGAGAGAGAAATTAAGAAAGAAAGAAAGAAAGAAAGAAAGAAAGAGAAAGAAAAAAAGGGGAAAAAAAAGTAGATTTCAATTACTGAAAGAGGAATTAATAGCAAAGGGCAGTTCTAGGAGATTCTGAAGGAAAAAGGTCAGGCAGAAATCATCCACAGCTTCCAACATGCAGTCACTTTCTTTGGGGCACTTTCTCATGATATTACCAAACTGATTACCTGTTGCTTCCTGTTAGGGAGGGTATTCTGGGATGTGCTAATTGTTCTAGCCTAGACTTCTAGTAAGCTGCACTCTGCTTATGGTGGGTGGCTGAGGCTAACGGCTAAAATGGCATGTGAGTTAAAGGAAGCAAGCCTGAAAGTAGAGAATGTCAAGAGACAGCAACTGCTCTAAGAGGAACAGTAGAATACCCCAGTGCCAATAACAGGGAAACCAAGGCTGGAACAAAAAAAGACAAAGGGTCAACCTAGAGCAAAAGCTTAGTCTGGGAAGAGACTCATCCCAGCCTGGTTTCTTGGACTCCAAAAAAAGAGACCCTGAAATCTAGGGCAATGGATAGAGAAGGCAAATTCATTGAGAAGAGGAGGTATAGAGGAGCACATTTCTAAGAAGAGAGTATAAAAATCTCCCTAAAATTGACATACTATTGCATCTCCCCTACTGCCAAACAATGCAAATCCCAGTACACAGCTCAGAGGGCTCATTCTGAATGATCAATCTCCAGGAAAAGAGATTGGGATCTGAGGCTCAAAGGGGAGATATATGAGAAGGCCAGATGATGATGGAATCATGGAGTCAAAAATAAATTACATCCCTGGAGTTGGGAAGGTCATATAGGAGGAACATAGTGTGCAGGAAGCTCTGGGCTTCTATCTCTAAGTGGGCACCTTTTTTCTGCTAAGGGCCATTTGAATATTTACAATATCATTAGTAGACCATACAAAATTATCAGCTTAGAAATTCAAGCAATGGGAGGTTGTTGTACCTAGCTTTCAACTCATCATCACCTCTGGTTGCCTTGGCAGGGCTGGACCAAATGATTTCGCTGGTTTCAGCAGCCCACC
This sequence comes from Sarcophilus harrisii, assembly GCF_902635505.1. Lineage (NCBI taxonomy): Eukaryota > Metazoa > Chordata > Mammalia > Dasyuromorphia > Dasyuridae > Sarcophilus > Sarcophilus harrisii. The sequence continues at coordinate 713,447,664 of NC_045426.1, read as the reverse complement.
AGCTAGATGTTTCCTATCTCTGCTCTAGAACAACAAATTTTGGAAGGATCTAGATAAACAGATACCCAAACATTTTTCTAAATGAAATATACCAAAAATAAACCTTAGGTTGATCTAACATCCAGGAATTAATTGGCAAATCCAGTGAAGAAGCAGGATCTAAATCAATTTAGGCATCAGCTGAAGTTAAAAAAGAAAAAAACAAAAACAAAAACAGGGGTAGCGATTCTAATATCATATCAAACAAAAGCAAAAGTAGATCTAATTAAAAGACATAAGGAAGGAAATTATATTTTCCTAAAGGGTACCCTATATAATGAAGTAATATAAATACTAAATATATATATGCACCAAGTGATATAGCATCCAGCAAAACTATATTAATAGGATGATCTCAATCTCACTATCAGAACTAGATAAAACAAGCCACAAAATAAACAAGAAAAAAGTTGAAGAGGTAAATACAATTTTAGAAAAGTTAGATATTATCCAGGGGTTCTCAAACTTTTTAAATAGGGGGCCAGTTCATTGTCCCTCAGATTGTTGGAGGGCCAGACTACAGTAAAAATAAAAACTTTGTTTTGTGGGTCTTTAAATAAAGAAACGTCATAGCCCTAGGTGAGGGGGATAAACGTTCTCAGCTGCCACATCTGGCCCGTGGGCCGTAGTTTGAGGACCCCTATAATATAGACCTTTGGAAAAAACTGAATGGGGATACATTTTTCTCAGCAATACATGGAACCTATACAAAAATTGACAATGTATTTGGGGGATAAAAGCCTCAAAATCAAATGCAAAAAGGCAGAAATAATAGATGCATCTTTTTTAGGTCATGATGAAATAAAAATTATGTGTAATAAAGGGCTAGGGAAAAGTAGACCAAAAAGTAATTGGAAACTAAATAATCTAATCCTAAAGAATGAGTAAGTAGATGAAACAACAAATCATAGAAACTATCAATAATTTTTTGCAAGAGAATGAAAATGAGACAACATACCAAAATTCATGGGATATAGCCAAAGCAATTCTTAAGGAAAATTTTATATCTATAAATGCTCATTTAAATAAAATAAAGAAAGAGAAGATCAATGAATTGGGCATGCATCTAAAAAAGTTAGAAAACAAATTAACCCCCCCCCCCATTAAATACCAAATTTGAAATTCTGAAAATAAATAAGATTAACAAAGTTGAAAGAAAACTATTGAAATAATAAACAAAACTAGTTGGTTTTATGAAAAAAAAATTTTTAATTTAATAAATTTGATTAGAAAACGGAAGAAAGAAAATCAAATTGCTAGTATCAAAAATAAAAAGGGTGAACTTTCCACCAATGAACAGGAAATTAAAAGCAATAATTAAGAGCTATTTCGTTCAACTATATGCCAATAAGTCTGATAACCTAAAAGAAATAGATGAATATTTACCAAAACATAGGTTCCCCAGATTAACAGAGGAAATAAAATATTTAAATAGTCCCATTTTAGAAAAAGAAAAGAAATTAGAAAAAATCTCCAGTGTGAAGATGGATTTACAAGTGAATTCTACCAAACATTTAAAGAACAATTAATTCCAATACTATACAAACTATTTAGGAAAATTGGGAAAGAAGGAGTCCTATCAAATTCCTTTTAAGACACAAATATATGGAATATTACTGTTCTATAAGAAATGACCAACAGGATAATTTCAGAAAGGCCTGGAGAGACTTACATGAACTGATGCTGAGTGAAATGAGCAGGACCAGGAGATCATTATATACTTCAACAACAATACTATATGATGACCAGTTCTGATGGACCAGGCCATCCTCAGCAACGAGATCAACCAAATCATTTCTAATGGAGCAGTAATGAACTGATAGCTATGCCCAGAAAAGAACTCTGGGAGATGACTAAAACCATTACATTGAACTCCCAATCCCTATATTTATGCCCACCTGCATTTTTGATTTCCTTCACAAGCTAATTGTACAATATTTCAGAGTCTGATTCTTTTGTACAGCAAAATAACGTTTGGTCATGTATACTTATTGTGTATCTAATTTATATTTTAATATATTTAACATCTACTGGTCATCCTGCCATCTAGGGAGGGTGGGGTAAGAGGTGAAAAATTGGAACAAGAAGTTTGGCAATTGTTAATGCTGTAAAGTTACCCATGCATATATCCTGTAAATAAAAGGCTATTAAATAAAAAAAAAAAAAAAAAAAAAAGACACAAATATGATGCTGATACCTAAAACAGATATAGTCAAAATGGAGAAAAAAAAATATAGACCAATTTCCCTAACAAATATTTATGCAAAAATCCTAAACAAAATATTAGCAATTACAGCAAATTATCATTAGGATAACATACCATGAGCAAGTAGGATTTATACTAGGAATGAAGGGCTAACTCAATATTAGGAAAAATTAATAGCATAATTGCCTATATCAATATGCAAACTAACAGGATTATCTCAATAGATGCAGAAAAAGTATTTGACTAAATCCAAAACCCATTCCTATTTAAAAACACTAGAGAGTATAAGAATAAAAGGAGTTTTCCTTAAAATGATCAGTAACACTTATCTAAAACCATCAACAAGCATTATATGTAATGAGAATAAACTAGAACCATTGCCAATAAGATCAGGGTGAAACAAGGTTTCCCACCATCACCACTACCATTTAATATTGTATTAGAAGTGTTAGTATTAACAGTAAGAAAAGAAAAAGAAATTAGAGTAGGTAATGAGGAAACCAAATTATTAGTCTTTGCAGATGATATGATGGTACACTTAGAGAATCAACAAACTACTAGAAACAATAACTGTAGCAAAGTAGAGAGATACAAAATAAATCTACATAAATCATCAGCATTTCTAAATGTTACCAACAAAGTCCAGCAGCAAAAGATACAAAGATAAATTCCATTTAAAATTACTGTAGATAATATACAATATTTGGTACCTGCCAAGGCAAAGTCGGCAACTATATGAACACAATTACAAAACACTTTTCACACAAATAAAGTCAGATCTAATCAATTGGAAGAATATCAAGTGCTCATGGGTGGACCGGGATAATATATAATAAAAATGACAATTCTATCTAAATTATTATCTACTTATTCAGCAATCAAACTGCCAAGAAACTACAGAGCCAGAAAAAATAAAAACAAAGTTCATCTGCAAGAACAAAAGGTCAATAACTTCAATTCATGAGAAAAATGCAAATGAAGATGACCTCAATGCATTTGGTACTGGCTAAGAAATGGCATAGTCCATCAGTGGAATAGGTTAGATTCACAAGAAACAATAGTCAATGACTACAGCAATCTAGTGTTTGATAAAACCAAAGATCCCAGTTTCTGGGATAAGAATTCACTATCTGACAAAAACTGCTGGGAAATCCTGGATAGGTCAAGCGAATATAATAAAGATGACAATACTCCCTAAACTAATCTATTTATTTAGTGCTATACCAATCAGACTTCCAAGAAAATATTTTAATGATCTAGAAAAATAACAACAAAATTCATATGGAATAATAAAAGGTCAAGAATCTCAAAAGAATTAATGAAAAAAAATCAAATGAAGGTGGCCTAGCTGTACCTGATCTAAAACTGTATTATAAAGCAGCAATCACCAAAACCATTTGGTATTGGCTAAGAAATAGATTAGTTGATCAGTGGAACAGGTTAGGTTCACAAGACAGAATAGTCAACTATAGCAATTTAGTGTTTGACAAACCCCAAGATCCTAACTTTTGGGATAAGAATTCATTATTTGACAAAAACTGCTGGGATAACTGGAAATTAGTATGGCAGAAATTAGGCATGGACCCACACTTAACACCGTATACCAAGATAAGATCAAAATGGGTCCATGATTTAGACATAAAGAACTAGATTATAAACAAATTGGAGGAACATAGGATAGTTTATCTCTCAGACTTGTGGAAGAGGAAGAAATTTGTGACTAAAGATGAACTAGAGACCATTATTGATCACAAAATAGAAAATTTTGATTACATCAAAGTAAAAAGCTTCTGTACAAACAAAACTAATGTAAACAAGATTAGAAGGGAAGCAACAAACTGGGAAAACATCTTCACAGTTAAAGGTTCTGATAAAGGCCTCATTTCCAAAATATATAGAGCTGACTCTAATTTATAAGAAACCAAGCCATTCTCCAATTGATAAATGGTCAAAGGATATGAACAGACAATTTTCAGATGATGAAATTGAAATTATTACCACTCATATGAAAGAGTGTTCCAAATCATTATTAATCAGAGAAATGCAAATTAAGACAACTCTGAGATACCACTACACACCTGTCAGATTGGCTAAGATGACAGGAAAAATAATGATGATTGTTGAGGGGATGCGGAAAACTGGGACACTGATACATTGTTGGTGGAGCTGTGAATCTAATCCAACCATTCTGAGAGACAATCTGGAATTATGCCCAAAAAGTTATCAAACTGTGCATACCCTTTGATTCAGCAGTGTTTCTACTGGGCTTATACCCCAAGGAGATACTAAAGAAGGGAAAGGGACCAGTATGTGCCAAAATGTTTGTGGCAGCCCTGTTTGTAATGGCTAGAAGCTGGAAACTGAGTGGATGCTCATCAATTGGAGAATGGTTGAGTAAATTGTGGTATATGAATGTTATGGAATATTATTGTTCTGTAAGAAATGACCAGCAGGATGAATACAGAGAGGCTTGGAGAGAATTACATGAACTGATGCTAAGTGAAATGAGCAGAACCAAGAGATCATTATATACGTCAACAACGATACTATATGAAGATGTAATCTGATGGAAGTGGATTTCTTTGACAAAGAGACCTAATTCAGTTTCAATTGATCAATGATGGACAGAAGCAGCTACACCCAAAGAAAAAACATTGGGAAAAGAATGCAAACTGTTTGCATTTTTGTTTTTCTTCCCGGGTTATTTTTACCTTCTGAATCCAATTCTCCCTGTGCAACAAGAAAACTGTTTGGATCTGCACACATACATTGTATCTAGGATATACTAGGACATATTCAATATATATAGGACTGCTTGCCATCTAGGGGAGGGGGTGAAGGGTGGAGGGAAAAATCGGAACAGAAGTGAGTGCAAGGGATAATGTAAAAAAAAAAAAAAAATTACCCTGGCATGGATTCTGTCAATAAAAAGTTACTATAATAACAATAATAAAAAAAAAAACTGCTGGGAAAATTGGAAACTATAATGGTAGAAACTAAGATGGCAGAAACTAGGCATTGACCCACACATCAGATATGAAGATAAGGTTGAAATAGGTTTATGATTTAGATTAAGGAGTGATACTATAAGCAAATTAGAAGAACAAAGGATAGTCCACTTGTCAGATCTGTGGAGAAGAAAGGAATTTATGGCCAAAGAAGAACTAGAATATACTATGAAATGCAAAATACATTGTTGGAGGAGTTGGGAACTGATCCAAACATTCTGAAGAGCAATTTGGAACTACACCCAAAGAGATATCAAACTGAGCATGCCCTTTGACCCAGCAGTGTCTCTACTAGATCTGTATCCCAAAGAGATCATAAAAGAGGGAAAAGGACTCACATATACAAATATGTTTGTAGTGGCAAAGAACTGGAAACTGAGTGGATGCTCATCAGTTGGAGAATGGCTGAATAAGTTATAGTATATGAATGCTACTGAATATTATTGTTCTACAAGAAATGATCAGCAGGATGATTTCAGAGGCCTGAAGAGACTTACGTGAAATGAGGAGGACCAGGAGATCATTGTACATGGCAAAAACAAGGTTATATGATCATCAATTCCGATGGACGTGGCTCTTTTGCACAAAGGATTTATTCAGGCCAGTTCCAAGACTAGCCAGGGTCACTTTGGCGGTAGACAAGGAAGGAGGAGGGTGCAGAGATCCTGCTTCCATCCCCTTCACTTCTACCCTTAAAGACCAAGAATAAAGATTAAGGACTTTTGCTTATCCTGACTCCGGCTGATTCTAAGATATCCAGGGTGCTAATGCAGTCGTCACAGTTTGCAAGCTGATTGTGAGTTCCTTGAAGAAAAGGATTGTTTTCATGTTTCTTTGCATCTCCAACAGTTAGTAGGATATCTGGCACATACTTGGTTAATAATGGTTTCCCACAGCTCTAAATCAGGTAATCACCAAGCCTGAGAAACCCAAGCATGTATTTCTCCTCCTTCCCAAGGGCTGAGCATCACTGGAAAAAGGCCCCCCAAAACCCTGATGGTGACCCTCCTTGGAAGTCATCAAGCAGAGGCTGGACAACCCCCTGTTGGCTAGGTCATAGTGAACATTCCTTCTTTCTAATTCTGCAACATGACTCAAACTTCTACAAATTTACAATGCACAAATCTGTAGTCGAACATCCTTTCAGCTCCATAATCCTTTTCCTCTTACTGACACCCTACAAGAACCTTTTCACAGCAATAGTTCTAAAACTTTTCCTCTTTTTTCAAACTTTCAAAATTATTTCTTAATTAAGCAGTGACTCTTTTTATCCTACCAAAGCTCCCCAGCAAATTAAAAATAAAAAATTCCAATGGGGGAAGGAGCAAATAGAGCTAAGATGGAACCTGAGCTCTCCCAAACCCAACTGAAATCCCCTTAAATAATGCCTCTAAACAAATTCTAGACCAACAGAACCCACAAAATGACAGGGTGAAACAATTTTCCAGACCCAGGCAATTCAGAAAGTTGATACGAAAGATCTGTTGTACCTAGGTAAGAGTAGAACAGCCTTGTGCAAATCACATCCAAGTAAACCAGCAGTAGGCTTTGGGGGATGACTAAACCAGTGATGACAGTGGTGGCTTCCATATCTCCCAGCCCACAGATGGTAAAGGGAATCAAACAATTGATCATTAGAAAATTATAGAGATCCCTCTACTCGCACAGGGACAAGACTCTATTGCATTGCCCATACCTGGATCTGGGTCTCAGTCCTAGGTCTCAGTCCTAGCCAGGAGCCCTAAAACACCACAGCCTGCTATTTGAAGGGGAACTGGAACACTGGTTACAATTCCAGAGTAAAAAAGAGTTCGTGTGATGACTCCCAGAACAGAGCAGGTCAGAAGAATAATAAATATACCTTTCCTTAGACAATACTACCTTAGGAGAAATGAAAACTTACAAATCCTCAGAATTATCTCTGAAAACAGCTGAAGCTTGGGACAGTGACCCCTCCGTTCTGAAAGCAGACTCTCACTTTAGCATGAAGTTAAAAGTCAAAAAATAGATTTGAAAAATGAGCAAACAGCAAGGAAAAATCATGAGAGTTACTATGGTGGCAGGAAAGAGCAAAACATGAACTCAAATGAAAACTGCTACATTCAAAGCCTTAATGTAATATAGGAAAATAGTCTCAGGCCATGAAAAAGCTCAAAAAGGATTTCAAATATCAAGTTAAAAGAGGCAGAGGAAAAAAAGGGTAAAGAAATGAGAATGATGAAAAAATGAAAAGAAATTGACAGAAAATCATGAAAAAAGAGTCAAACAGCTTAGCAAAGAATACACAAAAATTCAATGAGGCAAAGAATGCCTTGAAAAGCAGAACTGACCAAAAAAGAAAGAAAAAGAGGGCAAGTGAAGACTAATGAGTGAGACATCAAGAAACAATAAAACAAAACAATGAAAAGCTAGAAGAAAATGGGAAATATCTCTTTAGAAAAAACAAGTGACCTGAAAAATGAATCCAAGACAGCTAATTTAACTATCTGAAATCCATGATCAAAAAGAAAGCGCCCAGACACCATCTTTCAAGAAACAATGAAGGACCCCCCCCCATCTTCTACAAACAGTAAAATGGAAATCCAAAGAATCCACTCACCCCTTCCTGAAAGAGATTCTAAAATGAAAATCCCCACAAATAGGAGAGAAAAATTTCAGAGTTTACCAGTCAAGCAGAAAATATTACAAATAACCAGAAAGAAACCATTCAAATATAGAGAAGCCACAATCAAGATTACACAAGATTTAGCAGTTTCTATATTAAAAGATCAGAGGGCTTTGAATATGATATTCCCAAAGGCAAAAGAGCTAGGATTACAACTAAAAATCACCTACCCAGCAAAAATGAGCATAACCATTGCAGGGATGGGAAGGAGGGGAATGTTCATTCAAGGAAAAAGAGGACTTTCAAGCATTCCTGATGAATACAAGATCTGATTTTTAAATCCATAAGTCAAGAGAAGTATAGAAACATAAATAAGAGAGAGGAGTCATATAAGATTCAACAAGGTTAAATTGTTTACATTCCTACATGGGAAAATGATACTTATAACTTTTTTGTAACAGTTTGAAGGAATACATAGATAGAGAGCATGAGAGTATTATTCATATTATCCATGTACAAAAATGTATCTCTGTATTTTAAGTTTCATCCTCTGTCAGGATAAGAGGTGTAAAACTTTTCTTCTCAAGATTATAACAGTAACCTCTTTCCCCCTCATTAATTAAAAAAAAAAAAACCACTCAAATAACAACAACAACAACAACAACACACACACACACAAACAGGTCACATATCCCAAACTGACAGGAACAAGACCCAATGGTACTTGAATAGGAGTTTCTTCTATCATATTCTCAATAAATATTCATCTAGTGCTCCTTTTGAAAACATCCAATGAAGAGGCATTATGTGGGGGGAGCTGGCCCATTCCACTTTTCCAGAGGTTTAATAACTGGGAAACTTTTCCTTACATCAGGATGAAACAAGCCACTTAGTAGAATCAACAGCTCTTTACTGTTTCCAATACCACTAGATGTCCCAGTAGATAAGAGTTCTGGACTGGAGTCAGGAAATTCTGTTTTCAAATCTAGTCTCTCATAATAATTAGCTTAATTATTATGCAAAAATCATTTTAACTTTTTACTTATTGTGGATCAATGAAATAGGTTATATACACAAGACAGAATAATCAATGACTATAGTAATTTATTGTTTGATAAACCCACAGACTCCAGATTCTGGGATAAGAACTTACTAATTGACAAAGTTTGCTGAGAACATTGGAAAACGTTATGTCAAGATCTAACCACAGACCAACATCTCATACCCTATATATGAAGATATGGTCAAAATTGGTACATAATTTAGGCATACAGGATAATACTATAAGCACATTAGGAGAGCAAAGAATAAATCAGATCTTTGGAGAAGATTTATGTCCAAACAAGAAATAGAGAACATTATGAAATGCAAAATCAATGCAGCCAAGATTAGAAGGGAAGCAGAAATCTGGAAAACAATTTTTACAGCACGTGTGTCTAATAAAGGTCTCATTTCTAAAATATATAGAGAATTGACTCAAATTTATAAGAATACAAGTAGTTCAAGTGATAATTGGTCTAAGGATATGAACAGGCAATTTTTAGATAAAGACATTAAAACCACGTATAGTCATATGAAAAATGCAAAATCATTGTTGATTTGAGAAATACAAATTAAAACAATTCTGAGGAACCATCTCACACCTATCAATTTCTCTAAAATGACAGGAAAAGACATTGATAAATTTTGGTGGGAATGTGGGAAAACTGGGACACTAATGCATTGTTGGTAGATTTGTGAACTGAGAGTTTTGGAGGGTAATTTGGAACTATGGCCAAAGAGCCATGCATATTTTGTCTGTATCCCAAAGAAATAAAAAAAGAGGGAAAAGAAGCCACAGATGCAAAAAAAAATGTTTGTAGTAGCTCTATTTGTGGTGACAAAGAATTGGAAATGTAGTGGATGCTCATCAATTGGGGAATGGTTGAATAAGTTGTATATGGAAGTTATGGAATATTATTATTCTATTTTTTAAAAATGTACAGGCGATTTTAGAAAGGTCTCAAAAGGTTTACATGTACTAGGAAAACACCAAACACAGCAACAGCAAGATTGTGTGATGATCAACTGTGAGAGACATGTTTCTTCTCAGCAATTCAGTGATAAAGACAATTCCAAAGAATTTTGAATGGAAAATACCACACACATCCAAAGATAAAACTATGGAGACCGAACACACTATTTTCACCTTTTTCTTTTCTTGGGGTTTTTCTCTTTTGGTCTTATTTTTTTCTCCCAACATGACTCACATGGAAATATATAACCTTTAAAAAAAAAAAAAAATCTTCTTTACCTCCTCCAAGAAAAGTCTCTCTATTCATTATTTAAACTAATCCCTCTATCTTTGCCCTAAATGCTCTTGTAAAAGAATCATTCCTTCTCATGAATCTTCAATCTCACCCTTTCCACTGGATTCTGGTTATTTGTCTACAAACACGTTCAGATTTCAATCCTTTAAAAAAAAAAAAAAAAGCTCTTGATTTCTTTTAAAAGACATATATGTTGAAAAATCTGTCACTCCACTTCAATTACCATCCTCTCTCTTCTCAATCCCTAACAAGATACTTAAATACACTTTTGGTGTTTCCCATTTTACTGAAACTTTCCTCTTCAAAGGTCACCAAATACCTGGTCATCACCAAATCTGTCTTTTGAAAAGTCCCTGTTTGACAAGGATAGAGGCCATCTTCTCTTTTTTATATACCCCCTTTCTCTGGATTCACAAGTCACCAAGTTCTCTCCCTACCTCGGCCCTGCCTCTTTACTCCCTTTTACACCAACTTTTTCACTCTTCTCCACAAAGTTCTCTTAAAAGTTCTGTTTCTTCTACAGTCTTCCCTTGACAACTTCATCATTAACACTTTACTTCCTCAGTCAACAAGTACATCCTATTCCCTCAATCTTCACAACACTTCCTACATAGAGCACTCTGCAAACCTGAAAGAGAACATCAGGTCTTCAGGAAAAGAATCTCCCAAATCACCTGATATTTGTTCAGCATTATCCCATTTTATGACTCTTCCTTCTGCTCCAGCCAAAACTGAAACTACTCTATCCCCAAAACACTGTTTTTTGCCTTGGTGTTTTGGCACCTAGTCCTGAATGTCAGCCTTCTCGGTCTAAAGAACTCCTACCCAGCCTTTAAAACCCAATTCAGAGTATCTCCTCCGTAAACTGTTCTGGATGATAATTTCTCCCTCTGACTTCAAAAAGTATGTTTTTAATTCTCTACTGTTTTTATGCTGTGTGTACTTTGGATTCACGCATTTTATCCCCAAATTAGATGATTATCTATAAGAGTCCGGCCAATACCTTATCTAAATTCTGAACCTTCCTCTCAAAAGTATTTGGTATATAGCAGTTCCGACATAATCCGTTAAATAAATATGTTTAGGTTAAATTAGTTATCCCCACGGCATCCCCACAGTGACTTGACACTTTGGCCCTCCATTTTACAAGATCAAGGGGATTTACTAGTTCAAGAATCAAAAGGAAATAGGTTCCGGTCCTGAGGCAGGATGCTCACTCTCTTCCTTGGGAAGTTTGGCCCAAGTCAATCAATCATTGCCCCTTCTGGGGCTCAACCTCCTCATCAGTAACCGAGGAATTGGGCACAGGGTCACAAGGTCAAAGATTCTCAGCTGGAAATGACTCAAGAGTCCACAGGAAATGAGGTAAAACTCAGAGAGCTCCCCATTTGCACTTCCATTTAAGGTTAGGAAAGAGCTCTTGCCCATATTCATGCATTTGCTCTTCAGAACCATGAGATGAGGGGCAGCCAGGTGGCGCAGTGAATAGAGCGCCAGCCCTGAAGTCAGGAGGTCCTGAGTTCAAATTTTACTCTGGGCAAGTCACTTGATCCCAATTGCCGGAGCAGCAAAAAAACAAAAAAAAACTAAAAAAAAAAAAAAAAAAAAAAAAAGAACCATGAAATGAAACAGGTGCCCTCCTCTCTGAGGTCTCTTCCACCTACAAAGCTGAGATCCGAAGTCCAAAGTCACCCTGGAGCCGCCTGAGAAGCCCCTTTCCACCAGGAGAGCTCTTCCGTTGGGGGTTACAAAATAGTGCAAAAACACGATTCCTGACCCTCAGGGCAAGTTCAGAGGGCAGGGGCTATTGTTAGAGAAGAGGAAACTGAGACAAAGATTTGCAGATACACGTCTCAAAGCATATGAGAGCTCGGCTCTTCCTCCCACATACAGAGCACTGATCCCAAATGGGGCAGAGCGCGCCGCCGGCTCCTAAATCTTAGCCACCTGTGAATTACTGCGGCAGGACTGACTGAAGGAAACCCTCATTTTACACAGTAATTGGTGTTTACTGGTCACTTTGCGGTGGAAGGGGTCCTATGATCCCCATTTTGCGGATGGGGAAACAGACCCAGGCAGGCGGCCCGAGGTAGTTTCAGGGTTAGGCTCTCTTCTGGAAGAGGGGGGAGGGAGTGTGGACCTCTAAGTATCTGTTTATCATACTTCAGAAAACTCTCGGGGCATTTTCAGGCCTGCAGAGTGTGCTCTCAGGTGATCGGACTGCATGCCGGGAATTATCCCGGAAAATCATGGGGGGAGGGGGGGTCCGGCCGCAGGCCAGGCTGCTCACACGGATGGCCCCCGCCCCCAGAAATGGGCACTTTAACATCCGAAAAAGCACAAAATCCAACTGGGGGCGGGGCTCTGTGGGGGCTCCGGAAATGTTCGTGTAGGTTACAGTTCATGACGAAGAGTAAGATCAGAGACTAGCCCCGGTCAGGAGAGAGAAGAGAAAGGGGAGAACGGGGGAGAAGAAGGAAGGGAAGCCCCCTCTCCTCCCCTGCCCCCTTCTTGCTGCGCAAGCGCCCTGGGCTCGGACAGCGGGGGAGGGGAGGGAGATGGGCCTGGCCGCCCCTCGGAGCCCGACCTGGGCCGGGCCTCGGCCCCGCTCCGCTCCCCTCCGGCCCCGGTCCCGCAGTCGCGATAACAATGGCGCCACCCACCGCGTCAGCGCGGCCCCGCTCCCAGGACTCACCGGCCGAGCAGCGACGACTCCAGCCCGGACAGAGCGAGCTCCTCGACAGACGCGGCTACCAGGGAGCTCCCGAGCCAAGCACCGCGAGAGCGGGATCGAGTCCGGGAGCGCGCGCCTCCGCGAGAACACGCCCCCTAGCGCTACAGGCCGCGCCGCGCTCTGAGGGGCGGGGCCATCCTCCATCCCGAGCGGGCGCAGCCCCTCCCCTTGGAACGCCTCGGGGGCGGGGCGCCCCGCTCTGAGCGCGGTGGGGGCGGGGGCGGGGGCACGGCCAGGGTCCTGAACCTAGAACGGGGAGGGGCTCAGTGACCCGCCCTCCGTTTTACAAGGGCAGAAACTGCGTCCGGAAGGGGGAAAGGACGTGTCGCCCTTGTAGCGCAGGGAGGGCCACGCAGCCACGCCCCGGCCGCCCCGAAGGCGCCGAGCCCGGGCTGGGGGCCGCAGGGGGCGGAAAGCCCTGCGTGCTGGTCCTGCCTCGGATCTCGTAGCTGTGACCCCGGGCGTGCCCCTCCTGCCCCTCCCATCTGGCCCCGCGTGCTCCTTCTTCTGGGGGACTACGGCCCCGTAGGAGGCTCCTGCGGAGGCGGCAAAGCCGAGTCCTCCTTTTCCTCCCCGTCAGCCGGACTCTGCTCCCTTGTCCTTCCCCCAGTGCCCCAAGCTGAGGCCTCAGTGCCTTTACTTCCCACTGTTTCCTCTGCTCCGAACGCCCCCCCCCTTCATTCCCGGCGTTTTCTCCGGGCGTCCTCCGAGCCTCCGATGCCCCCCTCCTTCCCTCTGCCCCCTCCTTCCCTCTGCCCCCTCCTTCCCTCTGCCCCCCTCCTTCCCTGCCCTGTTCCTTACACAGGCTGTTCCCTTCCCTCCGCGGTCTTCTGCTGGTGCATTTTCACCGTTTGTCCTCCGTCTCCATCCGCCCTCTCAGCATCCCCGCTTTCCTTTCTCTCTCAGCTAAAGTCCCATCTTCTTCAAGCAGCCTTTCCCGGCCGCTCTCAGTCTCAGTGCCTTCCCTCTAAGCTCATCTATCCTTCACGTGTCTCACTTGTCCTTATGTGCTTGGGATTTCTCCCATCAGACTTGCAACTCTCGGGCAGAAACCTTCGCCTTTCTTTGTATCTTCAGCACTCAGCACAGTGCCTAGCATACAGTGGGTGCTTTATAAATGCTTCTTGGTTTGCCTCGTTAACTTCTGTTTTCTCTGCCAATGGTAATGGGCTTCCGACTTTGGGAGAGTAAATAGGTAAGATCCGATATGTAACCAAAAAAAAAAAAATAAATGAAGAAGATTCTGCCTTTGTCATGTTCAAATGACCAAATCATAGAATATTAGAGTAGCAACAAACTTCCGAAGTGGAGCCTGTAATCAAGGAGAATCTCCTCTCTTATGTTTCTGACTCCTGGTCATTCAGCTTTTGCTTGCGGGTTCCAATTGAGGGGGAAACCACTACTTCCCAAGGTTGGTCATTCCATGTTTTGACAGCTTTAATTATGAGGAAGTCATAGCTGGTGTCATAGGACTGAAAGAGAACTGAAAAATGCTGGGGGGGCAGGGGAGTCACTGGTAGAGATATGTGAAAGGTCCTAGAAACGAAGGAGTGCCTTGGGAATGGAGAAGGGGCCAAAATACTTCAATTTTTTAATACTTTTAAAATTTTTTTCAAAAGATAAAAATAGTTTTCAACATTCACTCCTGCAAAACCTTTTGTTCCAAATTTTTCCCTCCCTTCTGCCCACTCCCTCCTCTAGACGGTAAGTAATTCAATATAGGATAAACATGTGCAATTCTTCCATACGTATTTCCACAAATATCATGCTACTGCACAAGAAAAATCAGATTAAAAAGGGAAAAAAATGAGAAAGAAAACAAAATGCAAGCAAATAACAATAAAAAAGGTGAAAATACTAGGTTGTGATCCACACTCAGTCCCCACAGTCCTCTTTCTGGGTACAGATGACTCTTTTCATCAAAAGACCCCCTGGAAGTTACCTAAATCATCTCATTGTTGAAAAGAGCCACATCCGTCACAACTGATCAAAGAAAGCCTGGAGCTTTTGCTAGCTGTGTCATAAGGGCTTGTGAGGTGTTTGCAAAATGCATGATAGTAGTGCTCTGAGTTTTTATAATTTTTATAATTTTTACCTTTTTAAAAGGGTTTTGTACATTTTTTTTCAAAAAGGGCTAAATTTGTCAGAATTGCACGTAAATAATTGTGTCGATTCCTTTATTGTATGTATATTTTACATTGACTTTTATTTTGTGAACCCTTAAATTTCTGTCCCTTTTCATTTTCTTCTTAGCCAGGAGCTCTTAAATCATATACTTAAAATTACCATGCTTAGATTTCCACTTTTACATATTTACCTACTAAGTAGCATTTTTTTTTTTAAAGATTTGTTGACTGCTCAGGAAAAACAGATATAGTTGTAGGCCTTAAGGAGAGTAAACAACAGAGTATAATAAACTTTACATTTAATTCTGGCAATTGCTCTAGGTTTGAACATAGAGAAAGCTTATTTAGAGCATCTCTTTAGATTTGTGTGGTAAAAATTTTACTCCTCCCAGAGACCAATCCACATTGAATCCACCAAACCTCTTATTCATGGCCACTCATTTATGTTATATATGACATATTACATATTAATACAAATAAGTGGCTTTGAAAAAGTCTCCCTCTGCTCTACTGCCTTCATATTTTGTTCTGGATCTCTGTTTCCTGAAAGTGCTATATGGTCACCATTTTGGGATTGCTGTCGTAAACTATAACTATCTTTGACTTACCTGCTTAGTTACTACTCTCTCTAAAAGCTAACTTAGTGTGACTGATAACCTAAAGGCAGTATATTGGTGGGGGCTCATGAATAACAATAGTAGAACCCTTACAATTCCAGAAGTAGTAGGTAGAGTCCTGAAGGTAGTGGTAATCAGCTGCCCTTTTGGGGACCTGGCCCACCAATTTGAGTGGGGATTCTGGAATTGTGTTTCAGTCATTTTTCAGTGGTGTCCAATCCTTTGTGACTCCATTTGGGATTTTCTTGGCAAAAATACTGGAGTAGTTTGTCATTTTTTCTCTAGCTCATTTTACAGATAAGGAAACTGAGGTAAACAAAATTAAATAACTTTCACAGTGACTTACACAGCTACTAAGTATCTGAGGGCAGAATTGAACTCAAGATGTCTTCCCAATTCCAAGCCCAGCAGTCTATCCACTAGCTATTACTGACTACAATGGAGGGTTGTTGGGGGGACAGGAGGGGAGAAAGATTTTCTAAGAATAGGAGAAACAAAGACCAAAAGGAGATACTCTGAAAGTTTATTCTTTTGTTCAACTTAATATACACGTTGATAGGAGAGAGAATGAATAATGATCTAGGGAAATGGAAAAGTGCATAGTGAGTGGATGATAAGAAATAGGGAGAATTCAAAAGCTCCTCATTAGGGAAACATTTCTTCATCTGCATCTGGAAGTAGTTGTGTGTGAATGGAAAGAGGTGTAGAAAGAGACTGGTGCAATCCATCAACCAACAACCACTGTTCTAAGAGATGAAAACATAAAAGGGGGCAAAAGGAATTTGTCTGCAAGAAATTAATAATTAAGGACTTCTAGGGGAGACAACAACCAAACATATATTTACAAAGTAAGTTAAGCCACAGGATAAATAAGAAATAATTAACAGAGGGAATTTAACTGAATTAAAATGGTTGGGGGGAAGGATTATTGAGGGGAAAAGAAGACTCTAAGAAACAGCACCTACCATGCAAGTTTCAGCATGGTCCACAGACCTGAGGAAATTTGAAGAAAACTCCCTGAGCTAACTCATGGTCCTCCTTTCTCCAAATGGTGGCAGATCATATCTGATTTGCAAACAGAAAGTCTGCTCTTGGGAAAGGAACTTTTATTTCTTTAGAGTTCAGAAGAGTGAAGTACAAAATGTTAGATCTTCAAAAGAAAAAGATTTCATTTGACCCTTTCTCTCCTGAGAGGATGGGAATGTTTTAAATCTTAATTGATCTATAAAGTAATGCATTAATGGAACTTTTGGATCTGAGGGAACAATCAGGAAAGATTACAATTCGCCTCACTTTGTACATGTTTTACACATACCAATGTTTTTTCATTTAGGAAAAGAATCCCGATTCTTGCCACTAAAGCATGGGCCGGTTGTGGCCACTGTATTCCACTCAGTAACTAGTTAATATCCCACTGATATTGGTAGTTTCCACCTTCAGTGCATGATTTCTTATCACATCTCCCAAACATTTCTCATTTTTTAAATATTCTACAAAAAAGGTTGGTCTAGCTGTACAGATTTTTAAAAAATATCTTTAAGAAATGTGGGATAAGAACTCACTATTTGACAAAAACTGTTGGGAAACTAGTGTGGCAGAAGCTAGGCACTGACCCACAGCTGACACTGTATATACCAAGATAGAGTTGAAATGGGTTCATGATTTAGATATAAAGAGTGATATTATAAAAGAATTAAAAGAACATAGGCTACTTTACCTCTCAGATCTGTGGAGGAGGTAGGAATTTGTGACCAAAGAAGAACTAGAGCTCATTATTGAACACAAAATAGATAATTTTGATTATATTAAGTTTAAAAGTTTTTGTACAAATAAAACTAATAAAACAATAAAACTAATAGTCATTGAAATAATCTGATGATCATCTCCTGAAAGAGATCTTAAAATGAAAACTCCAAGAAATATTGTAGTCAAATTCCAGAATTGCCAGGTTAAAGAGGAAATATTGCAAACAGTCAGAAACAATGCAGATATCAAGGAGCCATGTTTAGGATTACACAGGATTTAGTAGATTCTACAAAAGGGCTTAGAATAGGATATTCTGAGCTGGGATTACAACCAAAAATAAACTACCAGGAAATATGAGCATAATCTTTCAGGGGAAAAGATGGACATTCAATTTAATAGAGAACTTCCAAAGACAGGAGGTAATGCAGACAAGATTAGAAGGGAAGCAATAAATTGGGAAAATATTTTTACATTTAAGGGTTCTGATAAAAACCTCATTTCTAAAATATATAGAGAACTGACTTAAATTTATAAGAATTCAAACCATTCTCCAATGGATAAATGGTCAAAATATATGAACAGATAATTTTCAGACGAATAAATTGAAACTATCTCTAGTCAGAGAGACTGGACATAGTCTAAATCAGTATTGATCGGAGAAATGCAAAAATTCCATGAGGTACCACTACATATATCTCAGACTGGCTAAGATGACAGTAAAAGATAATGACAAATGTCGGAGAGGATGTGAGAAAACTGGGACATGAATACATTGTTGGTAGAGTTGTGAACTGATCCAACATTTCTGGAGAGCAATTTGGAACTATGCTCAAAAGGTCAGTAAACTGTGCCCTTTAATCCAGCAGTTTTTCTTCTGGGTTTATATCCCAAAGAGATCTTAAAGGAGGGAAAGGGACTCGCATGTGCAAAAATGTTTGTGGAAGGCCTTTTTGTAATGATAAGGATCTGGAAACTGAGTGGATGCCTATCAGTTGGAGAATGAATGAATAAAGTAAGTTATAGTATATGAATGTTACTGTTCCATAAAAAAAGATCAACAGGATGATTTCAGAAAGGCCTAAAGAGACTTACATGAACTGATGCTAAGTGAAGTGAATAGAACCACTGTTCATTGTACATGGCAACAGCAAGATTATACAAACATCAGTTCTGATGGATGTGGCTCTTCTCTTTTTTTTTTTTTTTTTTTTTTATTTAATAGCCTTTTATTTACAGGTTATATGCATGGGTAACTTTACAGCGTTAACAACTGCCAAACCTCTTGTTCCAATTTTTCACCTCTTACCCCCCACCCCCTCCCCTAGATGGCAGGATGACCAGTAGATGTTAAATACATTAAAATATAAATTAGATACACAATAAGTATACATGACCAAAACATTATTTTGCTGTATAAAAAGAATCAGACTGAAATATTGTACAATTAGCTTGTGAAGGAAATCAAAAATGCAGGTGGGCATAAATATAGGGATTGGGAATTCAATGTAATGGTTTTTAGTCATCTCCCAGAGTTCTTTCTCTGGGCGTAGCTGGTTCAGTTCATTACTGCTCCATTGGAAATGATTTGGTTGATCTCCTTGCTGAGGATGGCCAGGTCCATCAGAACTGGTCATCATATAGTATTGTTGTTGAAGTATATAATGATCTCCTGGTCCTGCTCATTTCACTCAGCATCAGTTCGTGTAAGTCTCTCCAGGCCTTTCTGAAATCATCCTGTTGGTCATTTCTTACAGAACAGTAATATTCCATAATATTCATATACCACAATTTATTCAGCCATTTTCCAACTGATGGACATCCATTCAGTTTCCAGTTTCTAGCCACTACAAAAAGGGCTGGGATGTGGCTCTTCTCAAGATGAGATGATTCAGGCCAGTTCCAATGATCTCATGATGATCAGAGCCATCTACACCAAGATAGAGAGTGTGAGAACTGAGTATGGTTCACAACATAGCATTTTCACTTCTCTTGTTGTTGTTTGCTTAAATTATATTTTCTTTCTCATCTTTCTTCCTTTTTGATCAGATTTTTCTTGTGCAGCAAGATAATTGTATAAATATGTATATCTATTAAATTTACATATTTTACCATGTTTAATATATATTAGAGCAAAAAAAGAGAAAGACTTGTGAAAGACATAACACTTTTGCTGAGAATTCTAAATTTAGAATCCTATAGAATCCTCATAGAAAAATTCTAAGCTTAAGCACAAAGGCACAAAAGCGGGAAACAGATTTCCAAGTTTTGAGGTAGGCCAGTATGACTGGAGAGTGTATGAAGGGAAGAAATGGAAAGTGAATATGGAAAAGCAGACTAGTCTCAGATCATATAGGGCTTTACATTCCAGACTGAGGAGTTTAAAATATATTCTGAATTCTGAATATTCTGAATATTAGCCATTGAGGATTGTTGAACTAGAGAAATGAAATGAAATGAAGAGACTTGCACTTTGGAGTGTCAATTTTGTGTAGAATGTGCTCTGGAGAAGAGATATTAGAAGCAAGAAGATAATTGGCAACCAACAAAGGTGAGAGATTTATGTGAGAGCTGCTAGCTGACTTCCATAAAGTTATGAATTTTGACAGATGGAATGAAGAACAAAGCCAAGAAAGCTCCTGAGTTATGGGAAAAAGAAAAGAAGAAATATCTTGTTTATATATTTTTTATTTTTTTTAAATTGCTGAACAAGTTGATTGTAGAAAGGCCTGGAAAGATTTACAGGAACTGATACTGAGTGAAACAAGCAGAACCAGGAATATATTGTACTCAATAATAGCAAGATTGTGCGATGATCAACTATGAAAGATTTGGTTCTGCTCAGTGGTTCAGTGATTCAAAGCAATCTCAATAGATTTTGGACAGAAACTACCATTTGCATCCAGAAAAAGAACTAAGGGGACTGAATGTAAATCAACACATGATACGTTTGCTTCTTTTTCTTGCCTTT
This sequence comes from Sarcophilus harrisii, assembly GCF_902635505.1. Classification (NCBI taxonomy): domain Eukaryota; kingdom Metazoa; phylum Chordata; class Mammalia; order Dasyuromorphia; family Dasyuridae; genus Sarcophilus; species Sarcophilus harrisii. Next base: position 713,427,306 of record NC_045426.1, on the reverse strand, counting down.
TTTTTTTCTCTTCCATGGTTTTCCCTTTTGCTTTTATTTTTCTTTCCCAATGTGATTGATAAAGCAATGTGTGTTAAAAAATAATTTATAAGTTAATTAAAAATGTGAAAGGATGGGAAAAAAGTATTGGACTAGCTGAAGTACATGATAAAAAAAGAGTCTGGGCAGCATCTTTCAAGAAATAATCAAAGAAAACTGCCTGAGATCTTAGAATAAAAGGTAAAAATAGTCATTGAAATAATCTGATGATCATCTCCTGAAAGAGATCTTAAAATGAAAACTCCAAGAAATATTGTAGTCAAATTCCAGAATTGCCAGGTTAAAGAGGAAATATTGCAAACAGTCAGAAACAATGCAGATATCAAGGAGCCATGTTTAGGATTACACAGGATTTAGTAGATTCTACAAAAGGGCTTAGAATAGGATATTCTGAGCTGGGATTACAACCAAAAATAAACTACCAGGAAATATGAGCATAATCTTTCAGGGGAAAAGATGGACATTCAATTTAATAGAGAACTTCCAAAGACAGGAGGTAAATAGAAAATTGATCTTCAAATACACGACTCAAGAGAAGAATAAAAAAGTAAATGGCAAAGAAAAAAATGTTATTTAATGAGGTTAAACTGCTTACATCCTTACATGGGAAGACAATATTTATAACTCTTAAGAACTGTATCTTTATTTGGGCATTTAGAATTGGCATACATGGATAGAGGTTTGAGTATAAATTGGATTATGGTGTGATGATATAAAAAATTAAGGAGTGAAGGAAAGGCTTGTACTGGGAGAAAGGGAAATGGGGTGATAAAATAGGGTCAATTGCATCACATGAAGAAGCACAAAAGATAATTACAATAGAGAGAAAGAAGAGGGGGAATGAGCATTGTTTGAACCTTACTCTCATCAGATTTTGTTCAAACAGGTAATAATAAACTCAGTTGGGCATAGAAATTTATCCCATTCTATAGGGAATTAGCTGAAGAAATGGGAAAGAAATAGGAGGTAAGTAGATAGATGGAAGAACAGAAGTTGAATGGGAAAGAGGAGAGAAAAGGTAGGGGACTGATAGAATATAGGGTAGATTGAGGAAGGAAATATAAACAAAAGAGGGGAAGAGAGAGTAAAAGAAAGAAAAGTATAAATAGGACAGGGAAATAGGATGGATAGAAATACACAGATAGAGCATAACTATGAATGTGAATTGAATGAACTCTCCCTTTAAAAAAGGAGCAAATAGCAGAATGGTTTAAAAATCATAATTCTACAATTTTGTTTTGTTTTTTATAAAAAACACATTTGAAACAAAGAGATACACACAGAGTAAAGATAAAAGAGTGGAGCAGAATATAGTATACTTCATATGACATAGAAATAAAGAACAGGGTTAGAAAACTTAATCTCAGACAAAGCAAAAGCAAAAATAGATCTAATTAAAAGAGATAAGTAAGGAAACTTCATCTTGCCAAATGGTATCTTAGAAAATGAAGTAATATCAATACTAAACATATATGTACTAAGTGGTATAGCATCCATATTCTCAGAGAGGAAGTCAAGAGAGTTACAAGAAGAAAAAGAAGGCAAAACTGTATTTGTGGGGAATTTCAACCTCCCCCTCTCGGAACTAGATGTATTTAAGCATAAAATAAACATGAAAGAAGTTAAAGAGGTGAATAGAATTTTAGAAAAGATATGACAAATCTCTAGAGGAAATTGAATGGACATAGAAAGGAATATACCTTTTTCTAAGGAGTGCATGACACTTGACCTTATATTAGGGCATAAAACCTCATAATAAAATGCAAATAGGAAAAAATTTCAAATACATTCTCTTTAGATCATGATGCAATAAAATTACATATAATAAAGAGCTATAAAAAGATAGAAGAAACTGTCTGAAACATGAACTAGCAACTAAATAATCTAATCTTAAATGATGAATGGGTTAAGCAATAAATCATAGAAACTATAGTTTCATTCAAGAGAATGATAATAAGGAGAAACCATGACAAAACTTATCGGATACAGCCAAAGCAGTTCTTAGGGGAAATTTTGTATTGATAAATACTTACATGAATAAAATAGAAAAAGAGGAAATCAATAAATTTGGCAAACAATTTTTAGAAAGTTAGAAAAAAGAGCAAATTTAAAACTTCCTATTAAATACTAAATTAGAAATTCTGAAATTAAAAATAATAAATTAATAAAATTGGATGTAAGAAAACTATTAGTTTAATACATAAAACTAAAAGCTGATTTTATTTTAAAAGATAATAAAATAAACATTTGGCTAATTTGATTTTTTTAAAGGAGAAAAACAAATTGCAAGTATCAAAAATGACCACCAATGAAAAGGAAATTAAAACAATAATTGGGAGCTATCTATATCCATAGATCTCTCAATCTAAATGAAATTGATGAATGTTTATGAAAACAAAAAGCCCAGATTAGCAAAAGAGGAAATAAAATATTTTAATAACCTCATTTTAAACAAAGAACTTGAACAAGCCATTTATGAAATCCCTATGAAAATATCTCCAAGGCTAGATGGATTTCTAAGTGAATTCTACCAATCATTTAAAGAATAATTAATTCCAAAATATATAAACTATTTGAAAAAAAATAGGTGAAGGAGTCCTACCAAATTCGTTTCATGCCACAAATATGTTACTCATACCTGAACCAGGAAGAACCAAAATAGAGAAAGAAAATTACAGACAGATCTCCCTAATTAATGCAAAAATAAATAAATAAAATATTAAAAAAGAGATTATACCAATTTATCATCAAGATAATATAGTATGACCAAGTAGAATTTATATCAGGAATTCAGGGCTGGTTCATTACTAGGGAAATGATCAGGATAGTTGATCATATCAATAACAAAACTAACAGAAATCATTTAATTATCTCAACAGATGCAGAAAAAACTTTTGACAAAATATACTAAAAATGCTAAAGATCATAGGAATAAATTGAATTTTCCTTAAAATAATAAATATTATCTATCAAAAGCCAGCAGAAGCATTATATGTAATGGGGATATGCTAAAACATTCTTCATGAGATCTAGGGTGAAGCAAGAATGCCTGTTATCATTGCTATTATTCAATACAGTACTGGAAATGTTACTTTTAGCAATAAGAGAAGAAAAAGAATTAGGCTAAGCAGCGGGGGAACAAAACTATTGATATTTGCATTTGGTATGATGGCACACTTAGAGAACCATAGAAAATCAATTAAAATCTACTTGAAATAATTAACATTTTTAGCAAAGTTGCAGGATAAATAAAATAAACCCACGTAAATCATCAATATTTCCATATATTACCAATAAAACCCAACATCAGATGTATTCCAATTTAGAAATATTTCATTTAAAATAATTGTAGATGACATAAACTATTTGGGAATCTACCTGCCAAGACAAATCCAAGAACCATGTGAAAACAAATACAAATACTATTCATACAAAGAAAGTCATATCTAAACAAATGGAAAAAATATCAATTGCTCATGGGTAGGCTGAACTAATAGATTAAATATGACAATGCTACCTAAATTAATTTACTTATTCAATACCATACTAGTCAAACTACTGATTATTTTGTAACACAAGAAAAAATAATACTAGAATTCATCTGGAAGAAAAAAAAAGGTCATATATATTAAGTAAATTCATGAAAAAAAATTGGAAAAAAAGGGTGGTTTAACTATACTAGATATAAAATTATATTATAAAGTGGCAGTCATCTAAACCAGTTTGGGCTGTCTAAGAAATAAAGTGGTGGATCAGTGGAATAGTTTAGTTATGTAAGATGCAGTAGTCAATGACTATTGTAATCTGCTGTCTGATAAACTCATAGACTTTAACTTCTGGGATAAGACCTAGAAACTAGTACCACTTTTTGGTATGATAGTACCACTATTTTAATGCCTTTTTAAATTGTCTATCTTTCTTTTTATTTTTACCTTGTTCTCACATTTTATGCTATTGTTCAAATATAATCTATCTGAAGACAAGTCACTCTTATTATTTTTCTTTTACATGTAATGTTTTGTGGAGGACACACTGACTGCTTTCTATAATTAAAAAAAGAGATTGTGATATCAACTCATTGATTTAGGAAAACATTGTGGATATTTGAAATAATGTCTGAAATGACATGTGACTCATCTGATCACCACACAGTTTTCATTTTCTATGCTGGTTCTCCTTTTTCTTTTTAAAATGATTTTATTGATTTTTAAAATTATTTCACCATAGTATCCTTGAGAGACATTCTATATGGCAAATAACATATTTTAGAGAGGAAAAAATTAGTTACCACAAGAGATAGATACATTGAAAAGGTCTGAAATCTTAAACAATATACCACATACATCTGTGGAACTTTTACTTTCAATGGTAAGTCTTATCATATCTCTGCATTCAAATTACACTTGATCATATTATTACTTAAAGAAAAAATTGGGTGTGAGATTGTTCCTGTGTTCTTGATTCTGATGACTTCCCTCTGCATTAATTCATCGAAATCTTTCCCTGCTTCTCTGTGTTCATTGTACATATTATTTTTTTATAGCTCAGCAATATTAAATTACATTTATGTACGTCAATTTGTTTAGCTATTTACTAATTGCTGAGCATCTGCTTTGTTTCTAATTCTGAGCTATCACAAAAGGTGTGGTTATAAGTATTTTAGAGTACATGGGAATATTTTTTTTCATCAATGACTTCCTTGGAATATAAATTCAATAATGGCATGCTAATTTGTTTTAGGCACTTTATTCACATAATTCTAAATTGCATTCCAAAATCAATGTATCATTTTACAGTTTCAGCAAAAAAACATTAGCATATCTATGTTCCCAAATCCATTCAAAATTGACTGTCATGGTCTTTCTCTCTTTCTCTTTTTCTTTCTTTTGTCAATTTAAAGTATATGAGGTGAAACCTCATAATTATTTCAACAGGCATTTCTCTTATTGTTAGTGATTTGAAGACTCTGAAGCCCTTTTGAAAACTGAATGGGTTTGAGAGAGAGGCACTTGGGGTTAAACGGATTGCCCATGGTCACACAGCTAAGTAAATGTTAAGTATCTGCGGCTGAATTTGAACTCAAGTTCTCCTGACTCCAAGGTCAGTATTCTATCCACAGTGCCATCTAGCTGCCCCACAGGTTTCCAAAAGAAATAATAAAAGCTAAATGTAGCTACATGAAAAAATGCTCTAATTATAAAGAAGGGAAAGGGACCTGTATGTGCACAAATGTTTGTGGCAGCCCTTTTTGTAGTGGCTAGAAACTGGAAACTGAGTGGATGCCCATCAGTTGGAGAATGGCTGAATAAATTGTGGTATATAAATATTATGGAATATTATTGTTCTGTAAGAAATGACCAACAGGATGATTTCAGAAAGGCCTGGAGAGACTTACACGAACTGATGCTGAGTGAAATGAGCAGGACCAGGAGATCATTATATACTTCAACAACAATACTATATGATGACCAGTTCTGATGGACCTGGCCATCCTAAGCAAGGAGATCAACCAAATCATTTCCAATGGAGCAGTAATGAACTGAACCAGCTACGCCCAGAGAAAGAACTCTGGGTGATGACTAAAAACCATTACATTGAACTCCCAATCCCTATATTTATGCCCATCTGCATTTTTGATTTCCTTCACAAGCTACTTGTACAATATTTCAGAGTCCGATTCTTTTTGTACAGCAAAATAATGGTTTGGTCATGTATACTTATTGTGTATCTAATTTATATTTTAATATATTTAACATCTACTGGTCATCCTGCCATCTGGGGGAGGGAGTGGGGGGTAAGAGGTGAAAAATTGGAACAAGAGGTTTGGCAATTGTTAATGCTGTAAAGTTACCCATGCATATAACCTGTAAATAAAAGGCTGTTAAAGAAAGAAAGAAAGAAAAAATGCTCTTAATCACTACTGGTTAGGGAAATACAAATTAAAATAATGCTGAGGTATCAAACCACACCTATCAGATTGGCTATGACAGAAAAGGAAAATGACAATGTTAGAGGAGATGTGGTAAAAATTTAGACACTAATGTAGTGTTGATGAAATTATATACTGATTCAACAATTCTGTAGAGCACTTTGGAACTATGCCCTAAGGTTAAAACCATACATACATGTTGATCAAGCAATCCATCACTAGATTTGTATCTCAAAAAGATAAAAAAAGAAAAAAGGATCTATTCAAACATGCATATATATGTATATACATACAAAACACACATATATACTTGAATGCTTGGTTCACGGAAATGCTTTTTCTCTTTTGTAACCTGCTTTTCTATGATCTATTCCCTCCTTTTTCTTGAAAAAAAATCAAAGATATAATTTTTCTTGTAAGGATTACTTTAGCTACATCTTATAAATATTAACCTGTGATCTTTTTTCTGCTATGTATAGATGGAACTGAGGATAAGAAGGAGATCTCAGTAAATAAACTCCATTTGATTGATATGAAGCAAATTTTTCAGATGAAAGAGTTAGCAGGAAGCAAAGATATAAAAGTTTGAGGTATTAAAAATTCTGAAAAAGGAACTCGTGAGTTATTTTCAAAATCAATCGGGGTGTATGTGAAAGGATACAAAACACAATCAAAATTGCCTTCCTATAGTGTGAATCCAGTTGAGCTGGTGTACTGTAAAAATATAGTGAATCCAATAAACATGGTTTTGTGATTTTCTACAGCTTCTTTCAGCAGTATGGGAAGAAGATTGAAGTCAGTGTATAATGGGCATAATACAGAACTGGTGCATGTCGAGGCAACATTATCAACAGGGAGCAAAGGACTCAGGGCATCAGTGTGGAGTGGAAGTTACCCATGAAAAAGTCATGATAGGGAAGGAGAGTAGTATACCTCATGCAGGGTAACGACCTTGAAATGAACTCAGGCTGGAGAAATTTTAGGTCATGGTAAAATTGGAAATAGGAATTGCAATCAGGAGATATAGAATTGCAATAAATTGTCATCAGATAATGGGATTTCTAAATTTATGAACATAAAAATTGAACATTTTTGAGGAATGGCAAGGTGAATAATGTTACCCTATTTGTGGATAGCTGAAGTAAATTGAAGGAATGCATCACTGGAAATGAGTAAATAGGATATTTGATGATATATTTCCTGAATCACCCAATAAAAGAAGAGTTGGATAGAAAAATGGTTCAATGAGTCAGGCATTGAAGAAAGAACATATTAGAATCTTGATTGAGAGTAAATATAGATTGATGAATTTTCAAAAGAACTTTCAAAGTCTCTGGAAGAGAATTACTGAGTAATAGAAAGGAGTGTCTGGAAGTGACAACGGGGGAGAGGGAATATTCCTACTGCCCCAGTTCAACTGAATATACGGAAGAAAAAAAAAAGATCCCATACCCATTTATAAGTACTTAGAACAGTTCCCTTCATCATACTCAAATTATTTAACACAGCAGAATTATTCAAATGGTAAAATGCTGATTAAATTAAAGGAATAAGAAAAGGGGATGCCCTAGAAGAAGATGAAAGAAAGAAGCATAACGGAGAAATTTTTCTCACAGAAAAGAAGTATACCAGGAAAAACTCTTTCAATGAAGGGAAAAAGGGATGACAGGCAATGCTTTTCCTTCAATCTCATCAGAAGTGATTCAAAGAGATAATGAATATATACACATTAATACTCATTTAGATATAGAAAAAGTATATGTAAAAATATATAGCAACTTTTTGTTTTGGCAAAGAATTAGAAATTCTTTGCCAAAACAAAAAATTAGAAATTGAGAGAATATTCATCCACTAGAGAATGACTAAACACATTGTAGCATATGATTGTGATGGAGTGCAAGGATGAGGGATGGTTTTAGGGAAAAAAAAAAAAAACCCTGGCAAGATTTATATGAACTGATGCAAATGGAAGAGCATTGTGCACAGTAACAATGGTGTAAAGAAGTGAAAGGCTTGGATATTCTAATCACTACTATAATCAAAGAAACTTCCAAAGCACTCGTGATGAAAAATGCTAGAGAGAGAACTGAAAAATATTGACTGTATGAAAATTTCTCACTTTATTTTTTTGCTTTTTTGAAACATGGCTAATATGGAAATATGTTTTGAATATCTTTATATATAATTGATATCACATTGCTTGCCTTCTCTGTGGATGGGAGAAAGATAAAAAGGAGAGAGAGAATTATGAAATTTTAAAAATTTAAATTTAAATCAAAATTTAAAAAAAATAATGTTAAAAACAATAAATAAAAATGTTAAAAAATAAAAAGCAAGAAAAATAAATACATTAGAATACCATTCTCAATAATAAATTTTAAAAGTGTTGGATTCAGAGAAACCTGGGAAGATTTCTTGAACTGATAGTAAGTGAAGCAAATACAGCCAGGAAACAATACCAACATGATAGATAAAAATAACTTTGAGAGCCACAAAACATCTAGTAGTTGGCATCTGATAACTATGGTTGCTAAGGATAATAAACTTTGGGTAATCCATATTAGACAGAATCATAGCTGTACATACCTCAATAATTCTATAAGGATACTTGTGTACTTCTGAAAGCTCCCTACATTATCCTTCCTTAAATTTGCTTTAAAATTTTCAAATTTCATTTCATCCCATTAGGCAGTAGAAAGTTTTTATAAAAGTGTAGAAATAAAAAAAAAAACCACTGCTTTCATGTGTTTCCCTATCTATACATAAGTAGTTTTATTTTTTTTTGTAGTCAAGAAAGCAGCTGAGACTATTCAGAGCAAAGCTTTATATTTCTTGTAACTGTTAATGTTGAATCTTGTTCTTTCTTCTATTTATTGTGGCCTAGAGGTCATGCTACAGTGACTGATCTTTGAATTTAAAGTCATAGTCGACTGTAAAAAGAATAATCATCTTTATGATCTCATCCATGGATATTGTCATGTTTCCATTTAATAATGTGAGGGAAAGAGGAAATATGTATTATTAGCAAGCTCACTTTTTTTTTGTAAATGAGTTATTTCATTAAGGTAGTCTTCCTTTTCCCTTTTCAGCAAATAAAAGATATTTTCATCACAGCTGCCCAAAATCAGCTATTTTAACATCAAAATTCTGTATTTTTTTATTGAAAGAAGTATTATCAGAGAAAAGACAAATGTTACAGGCAACACATAAAATTCAGATAATGTGATGTAGTGGTTTGAATAATTAATTTGTATTGAAAACAAATTTTAGTCCAAGTTACATCTGAGAATATAGAAGAGCTGGTATATCCACCTGGTTCTCTGACACTTCCTTTGGGTAATGGAGAAGTAGACCTGCACCATCTCTAGGATCTTTTCATATGATGGAAATTAGGGGACAAGGATTTTGTTCTTGCAAACATTAGGACAAGGGCTTCTTGTTAATTTTTGTATAGCCACCTAAAAAGAAAGGAGTCAGAAACCTTTTACAAAGCAAATTTTAAAAAATCATTTAGGTAAGTAAGATATTCCAGCCACATGAAGGTCAAATCTAAGGACTCTAGTTCATTTTGAGTATATTAATAAGATCCTTCTTTGTTCCTTATTTCTCCCCTCTTATCATTGGAATATTGATGACTGTTTATTTGCTTTGAGTTCCCAATATGGCTCTGCCTGTCACACAAACTCAAGTCACTCATTTATTCAAACAAATATCTACCGAATACCTACTATTCAGAATCACAGAGTGTAAGATTTTGATAATCATCTAATCCAACTCATTTTAAAAAGGAATATCCACTATAACATTACATGTAAAGAATAAGTCAGTTTCCTATGAGATAAATGAAGAGATCTTAAGAAGTTAAAAAAAATAAATAAAATCCTCAGTCATCTCATACAAGCAAGACCAGAAGTGACTACCAAAAGCTGTGTTCTCTTCTGGAATTTGTGTTTGAACAAACTCACTCACAATTTCTCCTGCCCTTACCAAGCTTTAGTCAATGCCAGTTCTAACAGCTGGTCCACAACACAAGTATGAGCTCCCATGGCCCCTTCTCCCAAAAACTGATCTTGCTGGTTTTTGATAATAGATAGCCCTACATAACGCTACCTTTCTTCACACTACTCAAACATCTAACACCATTCAGGACACCATAAAAAAGAATTGTATCCATCCTACCTGCTCATTCTGTGTTTTTGTGAACATCTCCCTGATCATACAAAAATCTTCCTTCCTAACTTCTCTATTTCTGCTTGAATTTTAAGTATTCTATTAGTATTACTGTTATTTTCTTGATTTTCTCTTTAACTTTCTTTCTTCTTATTGCTCTCACAAACACCAGGGTAGCTGCAATACTCAATTCTTACTCCTTGATTGCAGCTTGTATTCACATTCTGTTTGTGCTTCCCTTCCTCTAACAAGGTGGTGGGCTGAGAAACAAATGCTGAGAAATATCTACAAGACATAATCAGTCATAGAGAATTTTGTGTTCTTGAGGTTCCTCTCTGGGATTTTTGAAAAGAAGTGTACTGTGACCTTCAGGAGAAATGGAGATATACCTGGCAAACAGTTCTCCTAATTTACCAATGAGTTTGAAAGTTCTCAGTTGCCAACACCCTGATTTAAGCTGGTCGGCCAAATGGTTTACTGAGGTGGGGCCATAGACAAGGCTATGGTGTCTTGCAGTTACAGGTGAAAGCTGGGTAAATCAGAGTGACACCAAAGTTGGAAATGAGGGAATATAATTTTAACAACTAGAAAATAAAGAAATTAAAATTCCCAATTGAACACTGAATATTCTAACAATTAAAAGCAAGTTTAATACAATTGAGAGTAAAAATATTGAATTAATGAATAACACTAGGATTTGGTTTTATGAAAAAATGATAAAAGCAGAAAAATAATGGATTAATTTAATTTTTAACGGTCTTAAATTACTAGTATCAAAAAGGAACATCTTATACAAATGAAGATGAAGTTAAAACAATTATAGTTATTTTACCCAATTTTATGACAAATTCAGCACTTTAAATGAAATAGGAGAATATTTTCAAAAATATGCATTGCCTAGGTTAGCACAAGAGGAAATAGAATATCTAAACAGACCTATTTGAGAAAAATTGAACAAGCCATAAAAACTTCCTAACAGAAAAGCATCAGGACCAGATGGATTTATGAGTGATTCTATCAAACATTTAAAAATCAATTAATTCCAATATGAAATAAATTATTTGGAATAATAGGTAAGGAAGAGATGCTACCAAACTCTTATTATGAAGTTAATATGGCACCAATACTTAAACCAAGAAGAGTAAAATGAAAGAAAAAATATAGATGAATTAATGAATCTGGATGCAAAAATGCTGATTAAAATACAAATTTTCTAATTTTAGAATTAGAAATTTCTAATTCTAAAATTAGAATATATTTCAAAGATTATATATTATGATCAACTGGGATTTACATCAGGTTTAACATAAGGAAAACTATTAGAACAATTGATATCAACAGTAAAAGTTTTTTTAAATCATTTGATTATATCAATACATTCAGAAAAAGCTTTTGATAAGTTTCAACACATTCCTATTTCCTATTATAGTATTGCTATGAATGGATTTTTGCTTAAATTGGGGGGGGGGATGGGAAGCTTTTATCTAAAATCATCAGCAAGCGTTATTTATAATGGGGAGTGTATTAAAAAGGCTTCCCAGCAAGATCAGGTGTGAAACTGTCACCCATATTATTCAATATTGTATTGAAATTCTAGCAATCAAGAGCAATAAGAGAAGAAAAAGAAGTAGAAGGAATCAGAATAGGAATAAGGTAATAAAACATTTTCTTTTGCAGACGATATGATGATATAATTGCAGAGTGGAATTGCACTGGAAAAATCCCAAAGACTCGATTAGAAAGTTAGTTGTGATAGTAACAAAGTGCTAAACGTGAAGTAATAAGAAGAGTTCGACAAGGAGTTCCTATATATCGCAAACAATACCTTGAAAGAAGCAATAGTTTAAAAAAAAAATCCTCCATTTAAAATAATTCTTGAGTATAAAATGTTGTGAGTCCACCTGCTGAAACAATCCCAAGAACTATAAAAACGAAATTCTTTTTAAAAATACTTGTTATCCAAATAAAATCCACTAGGGCTCGCAGAGTTCGACTGGCTTTCGGCCTAGGTCCCATTTGCTTCCGAGAACAGTAGGAGCTGTCCAGCACGAGGGGAGTGCTTCTCGGCCCGAGACTTTTCTTGCTACTTCTTGCGCAGTCGGTGGGCCATGGAACCGACCCCAGTTCTCAGAGACATGACTTCAGTGGTCATGGCCAGCAATGTGTCGGGGTCAGTTCCATGCTCCTCATCGAGCAAGTGAGCGAACCACATGTTGTATTTCCTCCTCTCGTTTCGGAACCAGTTTTGGACTTGGCGAGGGGAGAGCTCCAGCTGAGCCGCCAGAGCTTTCATTTCACGGGCTGGAAGATTTCTATTGGCTTTGAAACTTTCCGTCAGGGCGTTGCGTTGGTAAGGTGAAAAGCGGAAACTCCGTCTTGACTTGGGCTTGGCTTGGTCAGTAGCGGGGTTTTTCACTTCAACCTCGTTGGTGTGGGCGCCCGGGCCATCCGGTGGCGCAGCTGGCTCGCCAGTATCCCTAGCGGGCACCGCCTCTGCACGGGGCTGTCTTTCGCTCGTGACCAAGGCTGGGACTCGTGGCAGTGGACCAGCAGGACCATCGCTGTCCGGTGCGGGTTCCTCTCTTCCCAAGCTATTCAGCAGCAATTCGGGCGCTGAATTGGAGCCTTCCGAAAGTAGAGGGCCATCTCCTTGCTCCTCAGGCGGGCTTCCAGAAGAAGTTTCCGAGGTCATTCCTACAGCGTCCTCCTTGTTGCTCCTTGTCTTCACCTCGAAACTCCGCTCATTGACCCCCTGAAGAAATCCTTTCAAAAACAGGTTGGGGTCCTCTACTTCTGCAAAAAGTTGATTGGGACACAGCGCCATTGCTCTGGGCACACAAGGGGCTTTCGCAAAGGCCTGACTCACTCTTGCCTCCCTGAAAAGTGAACTGCCTGGTATCACGCCAAAGTCTGCAACTACCTTGGGAGTTAGGCAATTGGAAATTGACGACCCGGAAATCCTGGAGCAGCCTTCACTCTGATGAAGTGAAAATCAGGGAAATTTCAAAAGATTGTCTTCAGCTGGCCCTGGCGGGGAGCGTCAGCCAGCTGAATCCTGACACAAACCAGGTGCTCCAGATGAGAGCCGGAAGTATACCACTGCCATATATATATATATATATATATATATATATATATATATATATACATACATACACATACACACTTTCTTTGACTGGAATACTTTCCGCTGGTTAGGAGGGTCGCCCAGATCTACCTTGCTATGTAAAGAAGGGCAGATGACACGAATATCTACTTAACTCCTGCTTTGTCAGCCCCAACAAAGTAAGAGCCTCATCAATTTCAAGAAATTGTCAAGAACTACACCCCAGTCTCACCCCCATATCTTGAATGTGGAACTCCTTCCTGCCACTATGCAGGTAATATGTTTCTTTTTTTCTCCTGAATTGATAAAAATGCCACTGGCACTCATTGAAGCACCATTTGGAAAATTGCTCCAAAAAAGGGAAAGCCTACCATATGGTTGTCCACCTGAAAGAATTGTTTTGCTCACCTTTAGAAATAAACGAAGACATGGATATTGATGGAAATAGCCAGATAATTTTGTTCATATAAAGTCATGGGATTTAGGATTTTCATATTAATTGACATGTGTGTGTAATGATGATACTCTAGATTTGTTGAATTCCTCTATTTTCCCAGGACATTTGGGGTTGAGAAGTAAAACTACAGCCAATGTGCTGCAGTAGAAATTGATCAAAATCCCCTGACAAACCAAAAATCTCTACATTCCCGAGCTTGTCATTGATAAGTGAACTGAATCAGATGTTCCAGGCCTGTTCTTTGGCAACATTATCTGGTCTGTATCCTACTGAATAATCACAAAGTTCAATGACCCTCAAGCAACTATCAAAAGCTGTTCCCACCGTGAGAGACAAAGTAAGGTTAAGTTTCCACAGAACATTGACTTAGCTACAGAATTCTATTAAGGTGGTTTGGGCTAGAAACTGGCTTAAATCTGCCAGAGTCCAAAACTGAGAGAAGGCTTTTCTGTATTGCCCTTGCTTAATAAAGCTCATGCATAGGGGGAAAAAATCATACAAATCTAAACACTATGAGAATGAAGAAGTGGAACTTCCTAGGGTGTTTCTAGGGCATACTAGGAACTCTTCCTCTAGCCAACTGAAAGGTAAGTAGGAACTAACCCCAAAAAAGCTTCCTCTCAGGGAGCTATGCCTCCTTCCCATAATAGAAGTTTGTGTTTTTCAATCTCTCTCATTCTTTCAATAAAACATCAGACTTTAAAATCGAGTCTGAATACTTGTTGCTAACACCACAGAACTCAAAACCTGAGAATTGTATCAAAGATGCCTGCCCTAGTGAGTCTGCCATGGGAATTGTTTCAAGATCTAAGAATGATTGTATTGTGCTTTAACTCAATTACTTTATTTTTGTTTGTTTGTTTTTCTATATATATCTCCTACTCTTGCTCCAGCTTAGGAACCTCCTCTTCCCAGGAAGACTTTGATTTGCAGACTGACCTTTCTCACTCTCAAATTAATTAAACTGCTGCTTGATTTCTTACTCACTTGCCATTGCCTTACTCTGTTGGGTTCCAGCCATTTAAAGGTTAGACCAGTAGTCTGATTGACATTAATTGATGAGAGTGGTAGGACTGAGGGACAGACACATTGAATACTCCAGTACAAGTGGAAAGAGACTAAGCAAAGTCAATTTTCTCCAGAATCTGACCCCTCCCCTAGGCTGATGAGTTTCCACTTCTGATTCCTGTTTCATTGACCCTTGCAAAACCTTCTGTTTCAATTTTTCCCTTCCTTCCCCCACCCTCCCCCCTAGATGGCAGGTAGACCAATACATGTTAAATCCATTAAAGTATATGTTAAATGCAATATATGTATGCATATTTATACAGTTATCTTGCTGCACAAGAAAAATCGGATTTAGAAATAAGGTAAAAATAACGAGAGAAGGAAAACAAAAATGTAAGCAGCCAATAACAGAAGGAGTAGAAATGCTATGTTGTGGTCCACACTCATTTCCCTAAGTTCTTTCACTGGGTGTAGTTGGTTCTCTTCATTACTGAACAAATGGAACTGATTTGGCTCATCTCATTGTTGAAGAGGGCCACATCTATCAGAATTGATCACCATGTAGTATTGTTGTTGCCATGTATAATGACCTCCTGGTTCTGCTCAACTCACTCAGCATCAGTTCCTATAAGTCTCTCCAGACCTCTCTGAAATCATCCTGCTGATCATTTCTTACAGAACAATAATATTCTATAACATTCATATACCACAATTTACCCAACCATTCTCCAATTGATGGACATCCATTCAACTTCCAGTTTCTAACCACTATAAAAAGGGTTGCCACAAACATTTTGGCACAATCAGGTCCCCTTCCCTTCTTTAGTATCTCTTTGGGGTATAAGTCCAGTAGAAACACTGATAGATCAAAAGGTATGCACAGTTTGATAACTCTTTGAGTTCCAATAGCTCTCCAGAATGGCTGGATGTATTCACAATTCCACCAACAATGTCTCAGGGTCCCAGTTTTCCCACATCCGCTCCAACATTCAGCATTATCTTTTCCTGTCATCCTAGCCAATCTGAGAGGTGTGTAGTGGTATCTCAGAGTTGTCTTAATTTGCACTTCTCTGATCAATAATGATTTGGAGGATCTTTTCATATGGCTAGAAATAGTTTCAATTTCTTCATCTGAAAATTGTTCATATCCTTTGATCATTTGTCAATTGGAGAATGACTTGATTTCCTATAAATTAGTGTCAGAGGCTTTTAAATGATTGCTTTCTTAATTGGATAAGTATATCAGATACAAGCTCACCTTCTGTAGGCCTTCAGAAAACAGTCATGGGAAAACCTCCATAAAGCATCTACCCAGAACCTGTCTTGATGCAAGACAGACAGGTGTGCTGTGCTGGAAATTGGCACATTTTTATAAATTCAATACTCTATGAATGACAAGACCTAAAAAATAGATATTGAAATATCAGTGCCACCTGTAGATTGGTGAAAGATCTGTTTCTTGAGCTTATTCTGATCCAAAGTTTTATCAAGGTTTTAAAAATATCCCATCTTTTATGTACACTAGGTTTGAGTACAGATAATGTGGTAGAATTGTATTCCTCAGTGTGCTGCACGTAGGGATGGGGGATTGATGAAGTGAGAAGAAATGGGGTTACCCCCAAATCCATGGCAATATTCAAGAAGGATGATGATGTGCTTAAGGGGAAGCAGTGTCAGTCGCCAGCAGTTCTCACTGCTTCCAGGAGAGGGCACACAAGGCTTTTCTTGGGCTATTGAGCAGAAAAAGATGCTCTGCTGTGGTACCTAGAGAGGGAGAGAGACTAAGGTGAATGGAAGAGGACAGAACAGGAATTACAGGATGCAAACAAAATGGAGTGGGAGCACATCCTGGAACTTCCTCAGAAGTCAGAGAGCCACCTAGGTGATTCTGGAATTAGGAAAACCTGAATACAAATTACCTTTCAGATATTTGTTTTGCCTCAGTTTCCCCATCAGTAACATGGAGATTATAACCAAACTTCTCAAAACTATGGTGAGAATCCCAAAGTTATTATTTATAAAGGGCCTACCAAACCTTAAAATGTCAATGCTTATAAATGGTGGTCTTGTTATTATAAGGTAAACTCCCATTCTTCTCTTGGAGTTTTGGGAAGCATGATCATCGTTGACTTCTATTCTTCACATCATTTTCTCACCTAGATTTGCCTCCTTTGGTTTGCTCTTCAGGACAAATGGCCCTCCAGGATTCAGTGTCACTGTGGCCCTCGTTCACTGCTCACACACACAAACACACCAGCATCCTCATCGCTTTTCCAGTTCTCAACTTTAATTTTTAAGATTTCCTTTTTAGTGTTGAATTGGGGATTTTTAGGTTCTTCTTTTTCTAGACTTTTTAAATTGCATATGAAATCATTGTTCTGCTCTTTCTCCATTTTACTGATGTAAACTTTTAGAAATATATATATATATATATATATATATATATATATATATATATATATATATATATATAATGTTCTCAGGATGTGAGAAAATTCTCAGGTTGTGCAAATCAGAAATTCATTCAGGCTCTCTGGGACTCAGTTTCTTTCATTTATAAGATGAGTAGTCTGGGATTCCTTGTATCCAAGGTCCCTACCAAGTCCACATTTATGATTCCATAAACCCCACGAATCAAATAATGTGAACAAGCATTTATTATTCATCTATTATGTTCCAAGTCCTATAGATAGAAAATAGGACAAAACAGCCTCCAGTCTTGAGAAACTCACAGCTTAAGGTGTTGGTGACTACAACATGTAAACAGCCACAGCCAAACAGCACATAAAAGAGACAAATTGGAGATAAGAGAGAAAGTCCTAAAGGAGGTCTGGGAGAGAATTTCTGCAAAGGAAGGTAGGATTTTATCTGAGACTAGAGGGAAGGAAGAAGCTGGAGATGAGCAGGGTTAGACAGATAGGCAGGGAACACAGTCAGAGCCAATGGGCCGAGGTGACAGACAGGGGCCTGGAGAACAGTGAGGAGCTCATTGTCCCTGCAGGTGGAAGAGCAGGTGCTGGAGGATTTAAGGAGCCAGAAGGTCAGAGAGGTGGGAAGGGGCTGACCATAAAAGGTCTTGAAAGCCCAAGAGAGGATTCTAACTCATTTTCAGAAGGTAACAGGGAGGCAGAGGAGATGACTGATGGAGGAGACAAGGAGGTGATGAGGTCTGATCCAGGCTTGAATGTATTTGGCCAGCAGAGGGGAGGCTGGACTTTAATGGGAACAGCCTCGAAGCAGGGGCCAGGCAGCTGCTTGTGGCCACAGCCAAGTGTTGGGGGACTGGACCTGCCCCTCTGTGGTACAGAAGAACTGGGTGCAAGACTTACTTCTGTCACATACTCTACGTCTCATCAGATACAAGTCATAGAATGCCCTGAGTTCAATGAAACACACAGACAGACAGATGGACAGAATATCAGGCATAGATGTAGAGCCAGAGGCAAAAAGAGGAAGAAAGAAAAAGTGTGTGTGTATGTGACAGAGTGTGACAGACCCGCTGGTCCCCTGGCAGCCTGGGCCAAGTCAGTTGCCTGAGCCAGGTCAGGGCTGGCAGGGGAGGTTTTTGTCCCACTTCCTCACTGAATGTAGCCCTGGGGTAACCATAGTTATTTCCACTACCATAAGGTGCCCTGCAGTAGTAATGGGCCCCGTCCTCAGGCTGGAGGCTGCTGAAGGACAAGTAGTGATCGGTCCCAGAGCTGGAGACCGAGAAGCGGTCGGGGACCCCTTCACCCTTGCTCACATATCCACTGCTGTAGACAAGCATGAGGTACCGAGGGGCCTTTCCTGGGCTCTGTTGATACCAACCAATTGTGTTATAGTGGTATTGACTGCTGAAGGTGCAGGAGAGTCTGGCCATGGTTCCCAGGGACGCAGGCATGGAGGGAGCCTGAGCCAGCACAGGCTGGGAGAAAGAACCTGGAAACACAGACAGACATTCATGTCCCAGCATAGGAGAGAGGGGGAAGGTGCTGGGAGATCCTCAGGAGAGAAACCAGGACAGAGAGGAGGGAGCAGAACAAGCAAGGTCAGCCCTGACCTGAGCAGCAGGTGAGCAGGAGGAGGCAGACAAGAGGCCAGGCCATGTTGCAGGGGACCCCGAGAGCTCTGCTCCCCAGAGAGAACCACCTGGGTCCGGGCTCTGCCAGGCCCCTCTTATCCTCTCCCTGTGAGCCTGGGATGGGGCTGGGGAGGGGGGTGTCTTCATACAAATCTGGGTTTTCTTCACCCTGAGTCCTTACTAGAGTCATAGGGCCATAAAGAGGGTTTGTCTTTCACGGTGGGTTGAGGATATGGAGTGTTGGGATACCTTGGCCCACACCAGCTGAGATGCTGCACTGGAGTGATCACAGGAAGCCTGAGCAGCCACAGCCACAGCTACCTGGGTGGGAGATCAGCTGAGTCCCCCTGCTCCTCATGGTCCCCTCCCTCCTTGCCCAGGACCAGCCACCCCCCCCCCCAATATTCCTATTCTAACCCATTTTTGGAAGCAAACCTCAGGACACAGAAACTGAGGAGGCCCCTGATGGTTGCTCTGTCCCCTCTCCCAAAGGCAGAGCCAGCCCTTGAGCTGCAGCTTCAGGCTCCCAGACTCTGCTGCTTCTTGGTCCCCACCTCTGGCCTGGGGCTGCCCCACCTCAGCCAGCAGAGGGGGAGCCATGAGGGGCTCCAGAAGCTGAAGTCTTTGCCTCTCATTGGCAGTTACTCGCATGTCCTGGAGCCCAGAATCTCCCAGAGCCCGGCCTTCCCTTCCTGGTCACAGCCTCATAATGCCCCAGGGCCTCCTGGGCCACCTTAACTGTTATGGGTCTGACAAGGTTCCTCTACCCCCCCCCCCCCCCCGGGATATGAGTCTTTGCTTTCCCTTGGGGCCATTAATGGCTTTGCTAATAGTGACAGACCAGACACAAACCCTGATCAGGTCATCACCCAGACTCTGAGCTGGAAGGGAAGCCCACAGGCCCCAAGATCGACACCGACATTTGCAGGGAAGAAAACTGGAGTCTGACGCCAGTCCAAGGTCCTGGACTCCTGGACTGAGCAAATTGCAGAATCAAAATTTTCATCAAGGAGACTGTCAGAAGACAAGAGGGGCCAGAACATGGATTGAAGGGGAATTGAAGAACTCAAAGGAGAGGTTCCTGAGTATGGGGGTGGCAGGGGAGAGCCTGGCAGGGCCAGTGGGACCAGGGACGATCCCATCTCCCCCACCAGAGGAGGAGTAAGAGGAACAAGGCAGCCAGGCTGGAAAGGGAGGCCAAGGGAGGCTGTGAGGTTAGGAGAGCCTGGTCTCAGTGGGTGCAAGGACATGATGGAAGTGAAGGCCCAGGGAGGTCACCTAGGGAAGAGGTCAACTGAAGAGAAGGCCAGCCCTGGAGAGCTGAGTGATTGCTTGACAGAGAGGCTATTCCTCCCACCAAACTCTCCATCTCCCTGCTCAAGTCCTCCAGGACTGGAAGGCTCAGCTTTCCCACAGCTGCCTCTTTGGCTTCCTTCAGTTCCCTGATAAAATCTCCCTCTCCAAGGAGCCCTTCCCAACGCTGAGAGTGCCGTCTCTGCCCTGATCGCCTCCACTCTGCCCCGTCCTATGTGTGAGCACAGTTTTCACATTTTGTCTCCCATGTTGGATTGTAAGCTCTTTGAAAATAGGAATTGTTGTTCCCTTTATTTATTTATACCCTAATGCTCAGCACAGTATTCAACACATAGTAGGTGTTTCATGAATGCTTGGTGACTGAGTGGCTAACTGTACCTATTGCCATGGGAGGAGAAAAACCCGGGACCCTGCAGACCCTCAGGAATGGGCTATCTTAGCCACTGGGCCCTCCATGGGGTCCCCTCCCCTGCTGCATTCTCAGTATATTTGTGGGAGAGTCTTCTTGAGTGCTGCTTCCTTAGTTTATGTCACACATAAACGAGTGCCAATTTTTGAGCTACTTCTATCCATTGGCTTATTGCTAAATGGCCCTGGGGACATATTGTCTGTGGTGTAAGGACAAACACAGGACCATCACATTGCAGTTGGATACTAGTGGAACCCACAGTGGGTACAAGTGGTGGGATGTGGATGCTGTCCTTGGAACTCATCATATTTATAATAATAATAATAAAAGAGAACTTTATGGTTTGTAAGGAACTTTACAAATGTCTCGTTTTATCCTCAAAATAACATTAGGATGCAGGGGCTCTCATTAGGACATTTTAATAAATGGGGAAATTGAGACTGAGAAAGGTTAACTGTCCTCTTAAATTTCATATAATACATAACTTTTTGAAGACTAATTTGGAGCCAATTCTTCCTGTCACCAACTCCCAACAGTCAGTCACTCTCTCTCTCTCTGTCTCTGTCTCTGTCTCTCTCTGGTGCCATGTAGCTGTCTCAGTGCACTTTACCTTGAATGGACATTATTTTTCTTTTTTTTTTAATTAATGCTTTTTATTTACAAAATATATGCATGGATAATTTTTCAACATTGACCCTTGCAAAACTTTGTTCCAAATTTCCCCCCTTCTTCCTCTATCCCCTCCCCTTGCTGGCAGGTAGTCCAATACATGTTAAATATGTTAAAATATATGTTAAATCCAATATATGTATACACATTTATACAGTTACCATGCTGCACAAGAAAAATCAGATGTAGAAAAAAATACCCAGAAGGAAAACAAAATGCAAGCCAACAACAGAAAGTGTGAGAAAGCTTTGTCGTGGTCCACACTCAGTCCCCACCCATCCTCTCTCTGGGTGTAGACATTTCTCTTCATCACTGAACAATCCCAACTGTTTAAATCATCTCAATGTTGAAGAGAGCCAGGGGTCATTATTTTTCAAGAATGAATGTGGGGCAGGAGCTGACCTGCTCCATTGCTACTCATACTGAGTAAATTGAGCCAAGTGCCTGGAGTGCAAAGACAGTAAGACCCAAAGCATTGGTGTCCTGTGGCCTCTGCCTGGCTGGCAGAGCCTGGATGACCTCCACCCTGATTATGAAGATTTGGGCAGTTTCCAGTCTTGAAACTCTGACTTCGGGAGATGCTGGTCGCGGCCCATTGCAGGTGCGGGCGCTGGCTAACAGAAGTGAGCGGCTCTTGGCCGGGGCCTGTCAGCAGCTGGCCCCTCTTCCTGGTTCCCGCTTCCTCTCTACTGTCTCTGCTTCCCCCTGACCGTGTCTGTGGTCACGGCCTCTCAGCCCTGGCAAGTGTCCAGGGGTCGCCTTCGCCAAACCAGCTGCGCTTGGGGAGAGCTGCGAGGGCGCAGCTGCAGCGGCCTCTTCAGGGCAGGGCCCCTCTCCCCCTCCCCCAGCCAAGTCCCAAGCGCTGAAGGCTCAGCTGACCTGGTGTCCGTGTCCTGGAAAGGAGGTTGGAAAAGGAGAGGAAGGTGCTCATGGGAGACAGGGCGAAAATTCAGGGTCTATTTCTAGGACTTACTTTCAGTGTGGTTTTGGGCACATCATGGACAGTGGGCTCTGAGACAGGGACACAGAAACAGGAAGCACAGCCTCGGGCCCTTTAGCAGCTGGGGCTGGGCCAGAAATGGGGCAGCTGTGTGGGGGGGAGGGGGCTGGGCTGGCAGGGGGGTTTTTGTCCCACTTCCTCGCTGAATGTAGCACTGTGAATGCTCAAAATTACTACAACAAGCTGCCCCGCAGTAGTAATCGCCTTCGTCCTCGGGCTGGAGGTTGTTGATGGACAAGTAGCGATCGGCCCCAGAGGCGGAGCCTGAGAAGCGGTCGGGGACCCCCTCGCCCTTGCCTGCACTTCCATCACCCTTCACATACATGAGGTACCGAGGGGCCTTTCCTGGGATCTGCTGGAACCATTCAATTCGGTAACCACTGTGCTGACTGTCCAGGGTGCAGGTGAGTCTGGCCGTGGCTCCCAGGGATGCAGACATGGAGGGAGACTGAGTCAGCACAACCTGGGAGAAGGAACCTGGAAACACAGACAGACATTAATGTCCCAGCATAGGAGAGAGGGGGAAGATCTCACAGGAGACTTCAGACCAGGAAGGAGGGAACAGGACAAGCAGGGTCAACCCTGACCTGAGCAGCAGGTGAGCAGGAGGAGGCAGACAAAAGGCCAGGCCATGGTGCAGGGGACCCCGAGAGCTCTGCTCCCCAGATAGCTCTCAGCTGAGTCTGGGCTCTGCCACATTCTTCTTATATTCTCACTGTGAGCCTATGATGGGGCTCCAGAAGGTGGGTGTGGGCTGGATGCAAATCTGGGGCTTCTTCTTTTTCTTCTTCTTTTTTTGAAATTTTATTTATTTATTTTTATTATACCTTTTTATTTACAAGATATATGCATGGGTAATTTCTCAGCATTGACAACTGCAAAATCTTTTGTTCCAATTTTTCCGTTCCTTCACCCCTCCCCCTCCCCCAGATGGCAGGTTGACCAATACATATTAAATATATTAAAGTATAAATTAAGTACAATATATGTATACATGTCCATAGTTATTTTGCTGTACAAAAATATCAGACTTTGAAAGAGTGTACAATTAACTTGTGAAGGAAATCAGAAGTGCAGGTGGACAAAAATAGAGGGATTGGGAATTTTAGGAAGTGGTTCAGACTCATTTCCCAGAGTTCTTTCGCTGGGGGTAACTGGTTCAATTCATTACTGCTCAGTTCATTTAAGTCTCTCCAAGTTTTTCTGAAATCATCCTGCTGGTCATTTCTTACAGAACAATAATATTCCACAATATTCATATACCACAATTTATTCAGCCATTCTCCAATTGATGGGCATCCACACAGTTTCCAGTTTCTGGCCACTACAAAGAGGGCTGCCACAAACATTCTTTATATATATATATATAACTTTTTTATTAACAGAGCCCATGCCTGGGTAGTTTTTGTTTGTTTGTTTGTTTGTTTGTTTTTACAACATTATCCCTTGCACTCACTTCTGTTCTGACTTTTCCCTTCCCTCCCTTCACCCCCTCCCCTAGATGGCAAGCAGTCCTATACAAGTTAAATATGTCACAGTGTATCCTTCATACAATATATGTGTGCAGAACCAAACAGTTCTCTTGTTGCACAGGAAGAATTGGATTCAGAAGGTAAAAATAACCTGGGAAGAAAAGCAAAAATGCAAGCAGTTTACATTCATTTCCCAGTGTTCTTTCTTTGGGAGTAACTGCTTGTGTCCATCCTTGATCAATTGAAACTGAATTAGATCTCTTTTTCGAAGAAATCCACTTCCATCAGAATACATCCTCATACAGTATCGTTGTTGAGGTATATAATGATCTCCTGATTCTGCTCATTTCACTTAGCATCAGTTCCTGTAAGTCTCACCAATCCTCTCTGTATTCACCCTGCTGGTCATTTCTTAAAGAGCAATAATATTCCACAATATTCATATATCACAATTTACTCAACCATTCTCCAATTGATGGGCATCCATTCATTTTCCAGTTTTTAGCCACTACAAACAGGGCTGTCACAAACATTTTGGCACATACAGGTCCCTTTCCCTTCTTTAGTATCTCTTTGGGATATAAGCCCAGTAGAAACACTGCTGGATCAAAGGGTACGCACAGTTTGATAACTTTTTGAGCATAGTTCCAAATTGCTCTCCAGAATGACTGGAGGTATTCACAATTCCACCAAAATGTATCAGTGTCCCTGTTTTCCCACATTCCCTCCAACATTCCTCATTATCTTTCCCTGTCATTCTGGCCAATCTGACAGGTGTGTAGTGGTATCTCAAAGTTGTCTTAATTTGCATTTCTCTGATTAAAAATGACTTGGAGCATATTTTCATGTGGCTAGAAATAGTTTCAATAGTTTCAATGAGAATTGTCTGTTCATATCATTTGACCACTTCTCAATTGGAGAATGGCTTGATTTCTTATAAATTAGAGTTAATTCTCTATATATTTTGGAAATGAGGCCTTTATCAGAACCTTTGACTGTAAAAATGTTTTCCCAGTTTATTGTTTCCCTTCTAATCTTGTCTGCATTAGTTTTCTTTGTACAAAAACTTTTTAATTTAATATAATCAAAATTTTCTATTTTGTAGTCAATAGTGATTCTAGTTCTCTTTGGTCATAAATTCCTTCCTCTTCCACAGGTCTGAGAGGTAAATTATCCTATGCTCTTCCAATGTATTTATAATCTCATTCTTTATGCCTAGGTCATGAACCCATTTTGACCTTATCTTGGTGTACGGTGTTAAGTGTGGGTCAATGCCTAGTTTCTGCCATACTAATTTCCAGTTTTCCCAGCAATTTTTGTCAAATAATGTGTTCTTATCCCAAAAACAGGGTCTTTGGGTTTGTCAAACACTAGATTATTAAAGTTGTTGGCTGTTTTGTCCTTTGAACCTAACTTATTCCATTGATCAACTAGTCTATTTCTTAGCCAATACCAGATGGTTTTGGTAACCGCTGCTTGATAATATAATTTTAGATCTGGTACAGCTAAGCCACCTTCATTTGATTTTTTTTTCATTAATTCCCTTGAAATTCTTGACCTTTTGTTTGTCCATATGAACTTTGTTGTTATTTTTTCTAGGTCATTAAAATAGTTTTTGGGGAGTCTGATTGGTATAGCACTAAATAAATAGATTAGTTTAGGTAGTATTGTCATCTTTGTTATATTTGCTCTCCCAATCCAAGAGCATTTAATATTTTTCCAGTTGATTAGATCAGACTTAATTTGTGTGGAAAGTGTTTTGTAGTTTTGCTCATAAAGTTTCTGATTTTCCCTTGGCAGATAGATTCCTAAGTATTTTATACTATCAGTAGTTATTTTAAATGGAATTTCTCTTTGTAACTCTAACTGTTGAATTTTGTTAGTGATATATAAGAATGTTGATGGCTTATGTGGGTTTATTTTGTATCCTGCAATTTTGCTAAAGGTGTGGATTGTTTCTAATAACTTTTTAGTAGAATCTCTGGGGTTCTCTAAATATACCATCATATCATCAGCAAAAAGTGATGATTTGGTTTCCTCATTGCCTCTTCTTATTCCTTCAATCTCTTTCTCAACTCTTATTGCCAAAGCTAGCATTTCTAATACAATATTAAATAGTAATGGTGATAATGGGCAACTTTGTTTCACTCCTGATCTTATCGGCAATGGTTGCTGTTTGTTCCCGTTACATATGATGCTTACTGATAGTTTTAAATAGATGCTACTGATTATTTTAAGGAAAAGTTCATTTATTCCTATATTCTCAAGTGTTTTTAATAGGAATGGATGTTGGATTTTATCAAATGCTTTTTCTGCATCTATTGAGATGATCATATGGTTTTTGTTAGTTTGGTTATTGATATAGTCGATTATGCTAATAGTTTTCATAATATTGAACCAGCCCTGCATTCCTGGTATAAATCCTACTTGATCGTGGTGTATTATCCTAGGGATGATTTTCTGTAGTCTTTTTGCTAATATCTTATTTAAGATTTTAGCATCAATATTCATTTGGGGGATTGGTCTATAATTTTCTTTCTCTGTTTTCAGCCTGCTTGGTTTAGGAATCAGTACCATGTCTGTGTAATAAAAGAAATTTGGTAGGACTCCTTCATTCCCCATTTTTTCAAATAGTTTATAAAGCATTGGGGCTAATTGTTCTTTGAATGTTTGGTAGAATTCACATGTAAATCCATCTGGTCCTGGGGATTTTTTTTTAGTGAGTTGATTAATAGCTTGTTCTATTTCTTTTTCTGAAATGGGACTATTTAAGCAATTTACTTCGTCCTCTGTTAATCTGGGAAGCCTATATTTTTGGAGGTAGTCATCCATTTTGCTTAGGTTATCAAATTTATTGGCATAAAGTTGGGCAAAGTAACTCTTTATTATTTCTTTAATTTCCTCTTCATTGGTGGAAAGTTCTTCCTTTTCATTTTTAAGACTACTAATTTGATTTTCCTCTCTCCTTTTTCTAATCAGATTTACCAAAGGTTTATCAATTTTATTGCTTTTTTTCATAAAACCAACTCTTAGTTTTATTTATTAGTTCAATAGTTTTTTTACTTTCAATATTATTAATTTCTCCTTTTAATTTTAGAATTCCAAGTTTAGTAATTGATTGGGGGGTTTTTAATTTGGTCTTTTTCTAGCTTTTTAAGTTGCAAGCCCAATTCATTGATCTTCTCTTTCTCTATTTTATTCAAGTAAGGCTCTAAGGATATAAAATTTCCCCTTATTACTGTTTTGGCTGCATCCCACAAATTTTGGTATGATGTCTTGTTGTCATTATCTTGAGTGTAAATTATTAGTTGTGTCTATAATTTGCTGTTTCACCCAATCATTCTTTAAGATGAGATTATTTAGTTTCCAATTACTTTTTGGTCTGTTTACACCTAACTTTTTGTTGAATGTAATTTTCATTGCATTGTGATCTGAAAAGAAAGCATTTACTATTTCTGCCTTCCTGCATTTAATTTTGAGGTCTTTATGTCCTAATATATGGTCAGTTTTTGTGTAGGTTCCATGAACTGCTGAGAAGAAAGTATACTCCTTTCTGTTACCATTCAGTTTTCTCCAGAGATCTATCATACCTAATTTTTCTAATATTCTATTTACCTCTTTAATTTCTTTCTTATTTGTTTTGTGATTTGATTTATCTAAATCTGAGAGTGCAAGATTGAGACTTCCCGCTATTATAGTTTTGCTGTCTATTTCTTCTCACAACTCTCCTAACTTCTCCTTTAGGAAGTTAGATGCTATACCACTTAGTGCATATATGTTTAACACAGATATTGCTTCATTGCCTATACTACCCTTTAGCAAGATATTGTTTCCTTCCTTATCGCTTTTAATTAGATCAATTTTTGCTTTTGCTTGATCTGAGATAGGGATGGCTACCCCTGCTTTTTTGACTTCACCTGAAGCATAATAGGTTCTGCTCCAGCCTTTTACCTTTACTCTGTATGTATCTCCCTGTTTTAAATGTGTTTCCTGTAAACAACATATTGTAGGGTTCTGACTTTTGCTCCAATCAGCTATCCGCCTCCTCTTTATGGGAGAGTTCATCCCATTCACATTTACAGTTAAAATGACTAATTCTGTATTTCCTGCCATCCTAATATCCCCAGATTATAATTTTCTTTTTCTTGCCTCCCTTTCCCCCTTGCCTAGTATTAAACTTATTGGTCCCACTTGCGTCATGCAGCTCTCCCTCTTTAGGATCCCTCCCTCCTCCCTTTGAATCCCTTCCCCTTTCTTGTACCCTTCCCTTATTACTCTTTTTCCTTTTCCCTTTTCCTCTCCCACTTTTTAATGAGGTGAGAGAAGATTCTCTGTAAAACAAATATGTTAATTATTTCCTCTTCGAGCCAACTCTGATGACAGTAGGATTCACACAATGTTCCTCCCCCTCTCTAAGTTACCTCATATATGATAGGTTTCCTTTGCCTCATTGTTGCATGTAGTTTCCCTCTTTTCCCTTTTTCTGACACTATCCCCTTTCCATTTCTACTTCCCTTTTTTATGTTATATCAGTAAAATCAAATTATACATGTGGTTTTTATGTATATCCACAACAGAAAATACAGTTCTCAAGAGTTCCTTTTACCCTTTTCTACTTCTCTTGAGTCCTGTTGTTGGAGATCAAATTTTTTGTTTATGTCTGTTTTTTTCCTTAGAAACAGATGGAATTCCTCTGTTTCATTAAATGTCCATCTTCTTCCATGGAAAAAAAATGCTCAGCTTAGCTGGGTAGTTTATTCTTGGCTGCATTCCAAGTTCTTTTGCCTTTTGGAATATCAGATTCCAGACCCTTTGATCCTTTAATGTTGAGGCAGCCAGATCTTGCGTGACCCTTATTGTGGCACCTTGGTATTTGAATTGTTTTGGTTTTTTTTTTTCCTGGCTGCTTGTAATATTTTTTCTTTAGTCTGAAAATTCTGAAATTTGGCCACAATATTCCTCGGAGTCCTTATTTTAGGGTCTTTTTCAGAAGGTGTTCAATGAATTCTTTTAACCCCTATTTTACCTTCCGGTTCTATTACTTCTGGGCAGTTCTCTTTGATGATTTCCTGTAAAATACTATCTAGGCTCTTTTTTTCATCATAATTTTCGGGTAGTCCAATGAGCCTCAGATTATCTCTCCTAGATCTATTTCCCAGGTCTATTGTTTTTCCAAGTAAATATTTGACATTTTTTCCAATCTTTCATTTTTTGGGGGGGGGTTTGCTTGACTGATTCTTGATGTCTCAATGAATCAGTCATTTCTATTTGTTCAGTTCTGATATTTTTAGTGTGTTATTTTCTTCATTAGCTTTTTTTATACATATTTTTGTATATGTCCAATTGAGTTTTTAAATCAGTTGTTTTGCTCTATGGAATTTTTTTCCATTTCACTAATTTTTTCTTTTTTAGTGAGTTATTTTCTTTTTCCAATCACAAATTCTGTTTCCCTGCACT
The DNA here is from genome assembly GCF_902635505.1 of Sarcophilus harrisii. Classification (NCBI taxonomy): domain Eukaryota; kingdom Metazoa; phylum Chordata; class Mammalia; order Dasyuromorphia; family Dasyuridae; genus Sarcophilus; species Sarcophilus harrisii. The sequence continues at coordinate 713,398,213 of NC_045426.1, read as the reverse complement.
TCTTGGGAGTTTTTTACCTTTTCCAATTCACATTTCAGGAAGTTGTTGCTCTCTTGCATAGCTTCTCTTTCCTTTCCCCATTTTTCTTCTAGTTCTCTTTTAAGGTCTTTAATAGTCTCTTCTAGGAGAGCCTTTTGTATTGGGGATCAACAATTGTCTGGAGACTGTCTGCTATTAGTCTCTTCAGGGTTGAAAAGCTGCTCCCTTTCTGTATAGAAACTATCAATTGTCTTTTTGATTTTTTTTACTCATTTTGTTAAAGCCTGTAAAGTCTGCCTTCAGAGCCATGAGGTTACCAGCTTCCTCTGCAGAGCAGCGATAGGTGTATGGACGGGTAGCTGTCCTGCCAGCCAAATACAAAAAGCAGTGAGGTACTAGAGTGCTCTGGGAAAGACTTCCCCACCCAGAGGTAACTCAGACCTGCAGGGCAGAACTGGGAAAGTGTCCTGCAAAGACCCTCCCCTCCCACCCTAGTGTGACTACTGCCCTGGGACTAGAAGCTGAGCAGTGAGAGTTTCACTACCCTAAGCCAAATCCCACCCTGGGGCTGTGGGTATTAGCAGCTGAGCAGTGAATAACCCTGCAGGGACCAGAAGTGTTTCTGACCTGGGAAGCACAGTCCTGCTGGGGAAGTTCTATTGCCCAAAGGCCAAGCCCTCCCCCCCCCCCCCCCCCATTAAAGCCCTAAACTGCAGGATGTGGCTGCAGGGCTGTGTTAGGGGTCTGCCTGAGTCACTTCTGGGTTTGAGTGATTACAGCCAGATTTTGTTAGGTTCTGGCATTTTTAAGAGTATCCTCTGTTTTAGGCTTTAATTTCTCTGCCAGTTTACTGCTTTGTAATCAAGGCAGAGTGGTTAGCCTATAGCAGAGTTGCCTCTGTAACTTCTCTAGCCACAGAGATCACCCCCACCCCTGGTCTGCGCAGGATGCTAGTCTCTCACTGACTGTGCTAGTCTGTTCCTGGCCCCTCAGGACAAATTTTTCCTGGCAATCTTCCAGATTATTTTCAGCTGGTAAATTGTAGTGCTTCTAATCTTCATGAATTTAAGTGGTGAAGAGCTATTTTTGAGGCTGAATTTAATAGTTGGTTGTGAGGGAAATGAGAGGAGCTTAGAAAGTCATGTGTGCCTTCTCCACCATCTTGGCTCTGCCAAATCTGGGGCTTCTTAAGCATCCCTGGGTCCTAAATCTGGGGTCATGGGTCCCTTGGAGAAGGCATGTTTTTTGGGGGTGGGGGAGCATTGGAAGATTTTGCACCTAGCCTAGCTGAGATGTCACCCATGAATGATCCCAGGGGGTCAGAGTAGCCACAGACACAGCCAGCTGGGCTCATCCTCCCTGAGATACCCAGGCTCCCCCTGCCCCCAATTTCTGCCCAGAACCAGTCTGAGAATGTCCCCTAGTGAATGCAGGCCTCCAGTGCACCCCAACTTGTAACCAAACCTCAGGGGACCCACAGACAAAAGGAGACCCCTGCTTGTTGTCCAACCGTCCCATAAGGGGACATCTGTGCACAAAACAAAGGGATGGATTGATGCAAGGGAGAAAGCTTTGGGGTATCAGGGTGAGCTTGTAATAGTCATTATAAAGTTTGGATTATTTTCAGACAAAGGTTTGCTTCTAGGACTTTTGCTTCATTACTCTCCAGTCACATGTGCTCCTGTGAGGACATCTAGTGGTTAAGTAAAAGAACCAGCACTTTTAACAATTACAAAGAGTAATCCCCAGATTGGAGGACAGACCTGAGACCTCAAAGGAGTTTTGCATGTAGCCAAGTCAGGGCCCTTTTACCTCTTCCGGGCCTGTGTTCCCACTTTACTGTGAAATGTGAACCCCACATCTGTATTAGAGCCTCTACTCTAGGGATCAGCCCCTGAAAGTCATCGGCCATTTTTTTTTTCAGGCCAATCCATCACTTTCAGCATTTTTCCTCATGTTCTTCCAGAGTTTTCCTAAAGATATGATGTCATCAGCACAAGCATAGAGTTCCTGTCCCCTATTCTATCAGTCCTGAAATGTGATGGGGGCCCTCCAGGAGACTTGGGACCTAAGTGCAAGCAACAGAAATCCACTTAGAGAGATTCTGCTGATGAAGTCTTTCCCTTTCCCTATGAATTAGGTGCCATTTTGGTTCCTGTTCTAGTTGGTTTGCTGTTGTCCAGTGTTGAAGAGTAAAAATATTGCATTACTACATTAGAGTCAAGTTTCAGTGTATTTAACTGTGCCTGATCACAACAAAACCAGCAGTCTATTACAAAATGTGAACATATGGGGCAGATCCTCTAAAATCCTGCTTTATTGATTAGGGAGAGGACACTGAGGAAGGTTATTTTACTTAGCCTGAGTCATCCAGCTACTAATTACCTGAGGGTGGTTTTGAGGTCAGGTCTTCTTGACTTATTGTCCAATATTCTCTATGTATTGACTTGACAAATGACAATTACTTGACCAAGCAGCCAGGAGCAAGGTACTCTTCCATGAAGGGATTTAATTCTTTATTATCAGAATTTGTTCTGACACAAATGGAAACCTAGCTCTTGGGCAAGGATATTGAAAAACCTTGGCTAAGTACTAGAATGCCTCAGGAGTGGGTAGCAGTTGGTGGGATTTGCTATAGCCTGTACTTGGTTGCTTAGCTTTAGTTGAGGTCTGGCCTGATGTTTAAGGCTTAAGGGTGGGTCTTCCAGTCTTTGAGGCTTGGAGTTATCAAGAAGTAAATGACAAGATTTATGGGGGAGCAGCACTTGTTCAGCAAGATGAACAAACATGGATATGCATAAATTTCAGTAAAGCTTTATTAATTCAAAATGTTTTAAAACTGTGATTGACTAAGGTCTGGGCAGCTACACAGTTAGTTTGGTGCCATTGGTTTATTTGTTATATTCTCAAGGTATGAATATATAAATGGATAATTTTGACGGGGTGAACCCCGAAACTGTCTAAATGATGGGGGTGTTCTCTGAAACTCCTATGACAGAGCCCCATCCTTCAGGGCAGTTAAATGGCTTCATTAAGATTAGGTCAGGATCATTCCCAGTAGCTCTTAACTTAAATGGTCTCATTCAACTGGAAATCTAGGCCTAGGGGCAGTGACAACATTGAAGGAATCTCATTTAATGGAAGCCCTACCCCTCAGAACTCATAAAATGACCATTTTGCAGAAGTCCAAAGTAGAATTATGTTTTGCCAAGGGAGCTCTCCTCTAGGAACAGCTGCCTACCTAGACTCTTGCCTCCTGTGAAGAGACCCTTTTCTCATTGATAACCTTTTGTTATTTCTCTGCCAGGACCTTGCCACTCACAAGTCTGTCTTCCTAGCAAAGCTGGCTCCTCAGTACCAATAAACTTCCCTTTTGCCAGTCAGACTTTTCGGGTTCATGAATTCTTTCACGTTGTACCTGCATCGACCAGAGGAGATTCCCACAACTCTCTGCACTGCCACTAAACACATCAATTTGACTTGGGGGGAGGGCACATTGGATGTTGGTTGATATATGTTTTTGAACAGATTCTAGAAGGAAGTTCTAATGAGCATATTCCATCTTTCTTAGTATCCTGAAGAGACGCTCACAACTTTATGCAGACAGTAGCTAAATTGTTTTAGTTGCTCAATAGTTTTTTCAGTCTTTTCTAATCCTTCATGACCCATTAGAGATTATCTTGGCTAAGACAGCAGAGTGGTTTGCCATTTCCTTCTCCGCCTCATTGTATAGATGAGGAAACTGAGGCACAAAGATAGCTTGCACAGTCTTGTTGACTCCAGATCTGGCACTCTATCTGCTGCACCACCTAGCTACTTAGAGCATTCTCTGTCATTTCATCACCTAATCTACCTGGTTCAAAGTCTGCATTCCTGAAGAATAATGTTCTTATAAACCCAGCTGGGAGGTAGCAGCTCCTATGTTAGTATCATAAATCTCTCCATTTCTATTCAGAAATCTGCAGGACCTCTTGCCACATTTTTTCACAGAGAGGAAAGTGTATGTGTTAGTGAGTATGTGTGTGAGTGTGAAAAAGAGAGACAGAGAGGGAAAGAGAAAAAGAGAGAGAGATAGATACACAGATAGAGAGGGAGAGAAGGAGAGAGGAAAAGGGGGGAAAGGAGAAATGGGTGTAGGTGTAGAGGCAGAGGCAGTAGCAGAAAGAGAAAGAGAGGAAAAACTGGGAGAGAGGAAGAAGCAGAGGAAGAGAGAGATTCCTTGGCTGCCTGGGCCGTGCCAGGAGCTTGGACCAAGGATGAAGCTGGGGCTGGGCTGGAGGGGTAGGTTTTTGTCCCACTTCCTCACTGATTGTTTCACTGTGTAAACCATCACTATCACCTGTCTCACAGTAGTAATGGGCCTCGTCCTCGGGCTGGACGCTGCTGATGGACAAGTACCGTTCGGCCCCAGAGCTGGAGCCCGAGAAGCGGTCGGGGACCCCCCTGGCCCTTGCCTAAATCTCCATCGCTGTCCACATACATGAGGTATCGGGGGGGGGGGCCTTTCCTGGGCTCTGCTGATACCAACCAATTGTGTAATGGCTGTGCCGACTGCTGAGGGTGCAGGAGAGTCTGGCCATGGCTCCCAGGAACACAGACACAGAGGGAGACTGAGTCAGCACAGGCTGGGAGAAGGAACCTGTAAACACAGACAGACATTAATGTCCCAGCTTAGGAGAGAGGGGGAAGGTGCTTGGAGACGCTCACAGGAGACCCCGGGACAGGGAGGAGGGAGCAGGACAAGCAGGGTCATCCCGGACCTGAGCAGCAGGTGAGCAGGAGGAGGCAGACAAGAGGCCAGGCCATGGTGCAGGAGACCCTGAGAGCTCTGCTCCCCAGAGAGAACCAGCTGGGTCCGGGCTCTGCCAGGCCCCTCTTATCCTCTCCCTGGGAGCCTGGGATGGGCTGGGGAGGGGGCGGGGGCTGGATGCAAATCTGGGCCTTCTTAAGCAGCCCTGGGCCCTAAATCTGGAGTCATGGGTCCCATGGGGAAAGTGTTTTTCAGGGGGGAGAATGGAGCCCAGCTGAGATGTCACATGAAGGATCCCAGGGGGTCAGAGCAGCCACAGACACAGCTGGCGGGGCTCACCCCCCTTAGATGCCCAAGCTCCTCCTGCCCCCTTTGCTTTCCATAGCCAGTCCTACATTGCCCCCTAGTGGCTGCAGGCCCCCAGGTCATCCCAGCCTGGTAAGCAAACCTCAGGGACTCCACAGCCAGGAGACCTTTTCTTGTTGTTCACCATAAAGGGGCGTCTGTGCACAGGACAAGGGAGGGAAGGTGCAGGGAAGGGCAGCCTTGGGGTGTCACAGGGATGTTGTAATAGTCATTGAAAAGCTCGGGTCATTTTCAGACAGAGGTTTGCTTCTAGAACTTCTGCTCATTACTCTCCAGTCCCACGTGCTCCAGTGAGGACATCTAGTGGTCTGGTAAAGCAACAGCACTTCTAGAAGATTATAAGCAGTGACCCCCAGGTTGGAGAACAGAACTGAGACCTCGAAGGGGCTTTGGATGTGGCCAGTCAGGGCCCTCCTGCCTTCTCTGGGCCTGTATCCCCCCTCACTGGGATGTGTGAGCCCCACATCTGTACTAGAGTCTCTGCCCGGCCCTAGGAGCGTCCCCTATTTTCTTCTGACTGATCCAGCATTTTCAGCATCTTTCCTCATGTTCTTCCAGAGTTTCCCCAAAGATATGATGTCATCAGCTCAAGCATAGAGTTCATGTCCCCTATTTCCTCAGTCCTGGAAGGTGATGGGGCCCTCAAGGAGACTTGGGACCTAAGTGCAAGCAACAGGATCCACTTAGAGAGATTCTGCTGAAGAAGTCTTTCCCTTTCCCAGCTCTTCCATAGGAATCTGGTCATGGACAAGGAATGAATGGACACAGAGGGTTAATCAAGTGCTTACTGTGGTAGCTCCATGCTAAGGGCTGGCAACCCTAATGGAAAATTAAGACAGCCCCTGTTCTCAAGAGCTCCCTTGCTCTATCCTGGAGAGTCTCACCTGTAGTCTGATGGAGACATCCCAGGATCCTGAAGTTGCAGCTGCAAATAATGATAATTCTCCTTTAACTGCAATTTTACTGGTAAACTGTTTTAACTGTGGTGGGGACCATTAAATGGAGCTGAAGACTTTGGAGGCAACAACCTCCTTTTTGGAGTTTTACAAAGTAAAAGGTACAGTGTCTACAGGAGCAGTTACTAGTATACAGCCCTGCAGTTCTCCCCAGGAATGTTATTTTGGAAGCAGGAGGAATTCACTCTCATGTTCTTCCATGCCCAAAGGGACTGGTCCTAATTGGACATGCGGCAACCTGTAGCACATAGAAATTGCTTTTTGTTCAGATTCTTTACAGAGCACTTTACCAATTTTATCCAAGTACTGGTGTCTATCACTTACCTTAAGTATTCAGCTTGATTCCATATTTTCCTAAGAGCTCTATATCTATTAGCAAATTTCTCTTTGATCTTCATTTTCTAAATATCCAGCCCTTGTAGCAAACCCAACATTATTCCAAACTGGACATTTAGTTCCATAAATCCTCTTTTTTTGTCATGACACAAACACTTATTATACCTACTTATCTATAGCTAGTAAAACCTCCATAATTTTATATTTTGACAAGCATCAAACTGAATTGTTTGTGGGATATCTTTCCCAATAATATTAACCCTAATGTTAATCCAATGTCCCTATCCTAAACCCCAAATACTACGCAGTAGAGGAATAGCATTATTCCTACATAAACTCCCTCCTTCACAGGATTGATGGAGTCCTTACAGGGAACCTACCCATATACTGGACATTTTCGGGTCCATTCACCAAGCAGTTCTGTTTCCTTCCCAAACAAATGGGACCCAGTCTTTTGGGATATGGGGTGACTATCTCAATTCTGAAACTACTTCCTGCTGAGAATGGGGACTGAACATCATCCTACAGGGTCCCATTTGAAGGGCTGGAGGTGATTGAAGATCAAGTGGGTTGAGTCAGATCTCTGAAGCTGGTCAATACAGCTGTCTAGTGCTTGTCAATTGGAAGAGACTTGTTCAAAGCCTAGAGGAAAACAAACCTAATAGAACTAGAGTGAGAGCAAGTACAAAAAGCAGAACCCTCATTCTTGGGAGGTGTGTTTTTTCCTTCCCTTCAGATTATGAAAATAGTTATGTATCATGTCTTTTTTAGAAACTACACTATATCCCAAAAGCAAAAAGGGGAAATCCCATCGGAAAAGGAGATATTCAGAAAATCCTTCATTAACAGATCTATCAAAACCAATCAAAAGCAGGATAGTGATAGAGAGTAGCCCAGACTTCTGCATAAGACATATGTAAAGCCTCTACCACTAATTTTTTTAAGGATATTCTCTCCCCATTCTGCCTATTGTAGGATAGACTGGGAAAGACCAATATAGATTGGCCAATAGCTTTTCAAAATAAATTATTCAAAAGAAAAAAAAACTGTATTTACTATATAAACAAATATTGTCCCCACATTAGAAACAAACTTAAATAGAAGTGACTTTCTCATTACGGTAATAAAATATTCCATGCTTTGTGTGGGACAAGGAAGAATGGCTCAAATAAATCAAGGAGATTTCTCAAAGTAAAAGCAGAAGGAATTTTATTATGATCTCTTCAGAAAAGAGAGGGGAGAGGCAAGGTACAGAAAGCAGACAAAGATTATGGACAAATCTTGTGTATTACTCCTCATAGGCTGGACCTCTGTCCTGATTAGTCACTACAAATGACCTCATATTCTAAGTCACAAATGAGGAAAAACCTGTAACCCAACCACATCTTTAGGATTATTGAATTACCTTACATGGGAGTTTCATTGCCAAGGTGGCCCTAACTTAGTCTCACAGGGAAAGGGGCTGTATGATCCCCTTCTTGTTAAACCACATGATTTCTGGAGGAAAAAAAACTCGGGCCTGGGGTACAGGCAACTTTCATTCCATCTTTTAGAACACTGTCTCCATCTTATGGGACAACTTTCACAATTCACTTCATTCACATCCCTCTAAGAAAACTTGAGTACACTAAAATCCCCCTCTCTAAACCATACAAAAGATTTTTCAGCTTCAGTTTCAATAATCAGTTAAATAACAGGTCCCACAGACAGTTGTATCAATTGATTTTCTTTAAGATTTACCTGTTTCTTAAAGGAGCTTATTTCATACAGACACACACAACTAGCAACAGATAGATGACTAACCAAATTATTAATTTACCTAATCATAAAATATAACATCTATATATTTTCAGATCAAAAACAGGAAAATATTGCATATTGAAGTATGCTTATGGTTTCTGTTAACCACTTACTCTGATTATAGAAATTAGTTATAAGAGGAAAAACAGAGGTGTAATGGGCTGAAACTCAGTTGGTGCACTGAGATCCGAGCACTTAAGGCTAATCACCAATTGGACAATACTCTATTAGTATATGCTTGGAGAAAGAATGGTCCTGCCCACTACTCTGTGCAAGCTTCATGTGTTGTATGAGATTGGGTGGAGGATTGAGAGGGTGGAATGAGAAAGCCAGAGTCACTTCTGGCCAGATTCGTGTGATGATTGCTCTCACTTTGTATCGCAGTTCCGTTCATGTTCAAAAAGAACAGAGATTAAGGACTTTTGCTGATCCTGACTCTGGCTGATTCTAAAGTATCCAGGGTGCTAATACAGTCTTCACACAGAGGCATAATTATAACTGATCCTTCAGGGCTTCTGAGGGCACTTAAGTCACAGCTGACAGTAGTTACAATCCCACCTTCTAGGCAACTCAGCCCTCAAGTGGTAGTTTACTGACTTAATCATTCATTAGATAATAATTGTCAGATTCAAGACTCAAAACTAAAACATCTATAATCCCAAGAGATTTCCTCTCAACAGCAAGTTTCACTAATCAGATTTTAAATCCTAAATTTATCTGTCCCATGTGCCTGCAGGGCACAGCCAAAGCTAGATATTCAGAACTGTCAGGTTGAAATCCTGCTCTAGGAACTTCAAGAAAGCACATTGCTATCATATTCATTAAATAATGAAAGCCATCCTTAGGATGGCTCAGTTAATAAATAATCTGCTGAATGGGTTTTGAAATAATCATTTTCAGAGAATTTACTGCCAACCAGAAATCTAACAAATTTCTCTTAGAAGTTCCTTGCAATTTGGAAGTCTGCCCAAAGAGCAATCAAACTGTATCTACCCTTTGATCCAGCAGTGTTCCTACTGGCTTATATCCCATCGGATTTTAAAGGAGGGAAAGGGACCCACATGTGCAAAAATGTTTGTGGCAGCCCTCTTTGTAGTGGCAAGGAACTGGAAACTGAGTGGCTGCCCATCAATTGGAGAATGGCTGAATAAGTTATGAAAAAAGAATGTTATGGGATATTATTGTTCTGTAAGAAATGATCAGACAGATGATTTTTGAGAGGTCTGGAGAGACGTACATGAATTGATGCTGAGTGAAGTGAGTAGAACCAGGCCATCATGATACATGACAACAAGAGGATTATACAATGATCAATTCTGATGGATCTGACTTTTTCCAACAGTGAGATGATTGATGCCAGTTCCTGTGATGGGCCAGGACTTGAAATGAGGTGCTAAGTCACTGGAATTGATAGAGACAATGCTTATGTACTTAGTTCACACCTTTAGAGTTTACATTTTTTTAAGAGAGTTCACACCTTTAAGAGATATCAACATTAGAGTTCACACCTTTAGAGAGCATATATAAGCTAGGAGCCTCAACTAGGATTGACTTCGGGAGATTCACAAGTTAGAAACCCACAAGCCCACTCTCGGAAGCGGAATCAGATTCATTCCATATTCCACCTTTGTCCTGGCTGGTGGCTTTGGATTCAGAGGGAGTTAGAGGCAGAAGCTGAAAGAGACAAAGGACTAGCGGCAAGAGCTCTTGGAATGACCTGGCTATTTTGAAGGAGAGAATAAAGGATCTGGACTTTAACTCCCTGGCTGCATTTGAGGTGATTATTGATCTGAATTGAAACTAAGGCTGCTCCTAGAAGCCTCCCAAGAAACCTGCTCTCAGAGAACATTATATTTTAAAGAAGAACATTTTGGCGCCCAATATGGGGCCAAGAATCTTCATCTGTGACCCAGAAATTAAGGTGAGTACAACAAGGAAACTTTGTTAAAGGGCTAAAATAGTATTTCAGCTAAAATGGGACAGATGTTTAGAAAATAGCTTTCTGTTTATCTTCAAGGAAAATGTGTAGAGAACATTGTCAAAATTATGAAAAAGCCGAGGTTTGATTATAATTTGGGAGCAGGTCACTGTACTTTTAAAAACTGTACAGTACACATTTTCTTGGTTTTCTATGGAAAAAGAATTGGATCTAAACAAATGGAAATTAACAGGAGAGCAACTTTGTCAATTCTACAACAAAAATGGAACGGACTCAATTTTCAAAGACACACTTAATACATATAATTTAATACTACTGGATTTAGGAAATTATATAAGTGTTAGAATAAGGAAAAAGAAGAAAGAGCAGGAGGAGGAGGTGCCAACTAAACTAGGTGAAAAGGATGAAGAATCAGATAAGAATGGAATTAAGTACAATTTTAAGTGTGGTATTTCACACCAGGAAAAATTAGGTCATTCCACATCCCCTGACCTACTTCCCTCAATTAACCCTTCATGGGTGGAGGAGGAGGAAGGGGAGAGGCAGTGACACAAACAACCACCTATGAAGCAGCCTGTGACAAGATTAGAAAAAGCACTGGTTAAGGCAAAAAATGAAGGACAGGATGTATCTGATTTAATACATGTATACCCTGTGATTGAAGAGCTTGACTCTTCAGGTCAAAAAAGGAGAAGATACACTCCTTTTGGTTTGGAAAAAATCAAGTATTTGAAAAAAGGTTGCACTCTTTATGGGGCTTGATCATCTTATGTTAAGGTTACTAGATAGTTTGGCTTATGAAATCCTAACCCCTAGTGATTGGAAATCCATAGCAAGAACATGTTTAAAACCTGGACAAAACTTATTGTGGCTATTGGAGTATCATGAATTATGTAGGATTCAAGCCAGACGCAATAGGGAAATGGGAGTTAATGTACAAATCACTTTTGACCAACTAGAAGGTCAGTATGGAGGGAATTCAGCACAGATTAATTATCTCATAACAGTGTATGAGCCCATTTCTAAGGCTGCAATAAAAGCTTGGGGTTCTCTCCCAGAAAAAATATGAAGGTAAAGCCTTCACAAAAATAGAGCAAGGTCCCAATGAACCTTTTGTTAATTTTGTGGGACGTTTACAGACAGCTGTCACAAGAACCATTGGAGAAAATGCAGCTACAGAAATAAAGATCAGACATTTGGCTAAGGAAAATGCTAATGAGATTTCCAAAAGAATTATATGGGGACTACACAAAGATGCTCCTTTAGAGGAGATCATAAGATGCTGTGCCACAGTGGATACAAATGCTTATTATACCCAGACTATGATGAACATGGAAAGACAGAATCCCTCTTGGGAAGGGACTTTTAGAGAAACTTGTCGATGTTTTCACTGTGGAAAGATTGGACATCTGAGATCCCATTGTATATATAGAGATAGAGTGAGAGGACAGGGTGAGAGAAAACTCCAAACCCCATGTCCAAAATGCAACTGAGGCTTCCACTAGGCCTCAGAATGTAGATTAACCCAGGGAAATGAGAGGCAGAGCCCAGCTCCAAGATATCATACAAAAGACAGGTAGGGCATGATGGCAGCTGAGGTTACACCCAAAGAGTCTTTTAAAGGTCAGGACTCTGAGGTGATCTATCAGCCAAAAAGCAATCACATGGTAATCAGATAACAGAAAGGGATTACAATTGGGGAGAATATAGGCTTTTTAGACCATCAGGGCAATGTCCAGTGGAAATAGATGCAATGTAATTGCCAGATGATGAAGAGAGATTTAGAAAGTGGTAAACAGAAGGGACTAGATAGGTAAACTACCTGGGAGAGAAGGTTTGTTTGTATTCCTACAGATGGAGAAGGAAACAGATGGGTGGCAATGAGCACCTGGAGAGAGACAGAAAAGAAGAAAAACCTCATCATTTGGTACCATTTGAACCACATCATTTGAACCACATCATTTGGTACCAGCCAAAGCATCCTGCACCTCTCTGTGCCCTCCAACATTTCTTGTCTCTCTGTGTTGCTCTCCCTCCATCTCTCTCTCTCTCTCTCTGTCTCTCTCTCTATCTCTCTCTGTCTCTCTCTGTCTTTCTCTCTCACACACAAACATCCTCTCTCTGTCTCTTTTCTCTGTCTCTGTCTCTATATATCCATTTTCTCTTTCCCTCTCTCTCTTTCTCTCTCTCTCTCTCCCTCTTTCTAACAACTTATTACATCAATAGTCCCTAAAAATTGTCAGTTTCAATATTATGAAAATAACCCTAAATAACTTAATTAGCAACTTCACAATTGTCATGAGTGATGGCCAAATAGATATAGCATAGCCTATCACCAAATGGATGGGAATTTCATGTAATTTACAGCCATGTTTTTAACTTTAACATACACCCCAATAAAAAATTTTGAGAATCAATACTTGACCTTATGTTCTACTAGTACTTTAGCTGCATGTTCTACTCAAACTATCAATTGCTTTTGCAAACCAATCTTTTTTGTCCCTTGTTTTTAAAATCAATTTTTTTAAATCTTTAAGATTCACAATACAGCTAATGTCTAAATTATTTTGGACCAAATCTCATGAAACTTATACATATATCCAGCAGAACTGACAAAATTTTAAAGCATAGCCCATAATTTTTACAAATTGTTCAATATACATTTATATAATACATTATATCATATTTCACCTAATTAGTATATACAAACATATGACCTCTTAAGGTCAGTTGCCAATACTTTGTTTTACTAACCTATTTTTAAACTTAAAATCAAATCAAATATAGATTTAAACTTCTAGGAGGAATACTATAATATTAATGCACACATATATCTAAAATCTTATTCCCAAATGCATCAATTGAAAGTAATTCAATCATATACTATTAAAATTTAAACACAGTATTTTAGGTCACATTCTCCTTCAACAATTCCATTCTCCTAGACTGCCTGAAATCTTTGAAATGGCAATAAACTATTGAGGCCTGAGATGGAGACACAGGCCCTTGGAAGCAAAATGGCTATGGCTCCATCTCCCTTCCTTAATCTTTCCTATGAATTGATGTATTTGGAAGGGGGAAAGATTTTAAAGTGTAAAATAGATTTCCCTAGATTTCCTCAACCACATGGAGATAAACCACCCTCTTTTACAGAATCCAGTATCCCCTGAGGATTTTTGGACTATGGAGGTTTGGGACCATAGTGACTCATCTAGAGAGAAACTGAGGTTAACGCCAAAGCATAGAGTTTTTTGAGAAGCCTACAGTTCTTTGGAGAGGCTGGACTGGACACGAGTCTACACACACAGTGGCCCTGCTCATTCCCAGTCCTCTCTAGGGAGAGAAGCTTGAAAGCTGTGGTCTCTGCACAGTTTCCCTGTCTGCTGCAGAACCCACTCCAGTTCCCTTGCTGTTTCCTGGATTCATCAGTGACCTCACTTTGTGGTCCTGGGATCTTTGGACAGTCTATGGGGGGAGACAGCCCAAGCCCAGCCCCTAAACTGTTGAAATCTCCTCCTGCTTGGACAGGGCCACCCCAAAGTCATAATGTCTGGATCTTGAACAGACCCCCATTTGTAAGAAACAAAATATCTTAGCCAAGAACTCCACTGACTCACTGATCAATACAGGAAAGATTTATTTTACATTGTTGCAAGAAGGGGAGCCTCAGAGAGTAGACCCCTCAACCCATGTTTCAGTTCATGTTTGATGACCTCTTTGAGGGCCTTTGGATTTTATTCTTGGTTTACAGTCATTTAACAGGCTCTCTCTGAACATGAGCTTGATTTCATTATCACCATGGTATTTGTCATCATCTTTACACATTTCTCATGAGTGTTCATGGAATTCAATTAGAATTGGTGCTGGGATAAATTTCTATCCTGTAATTGTTCTGTTCATACTTGATGTGCTCTGGATGATGGCCCAGATAGATACTATGAGTGCTTTCTCAATGGGATAAGCATGTCACATGTCAGTTCACCTTCTGCAGGCTCACAGAAAACAGACATGGGAAAACCTCTGTAAAGCATCTAGCCAGAACCTGTCCTGATGGGCAAGATGGTGCGCTGGGCTGTGCTGGAAAGTAGCAGTTTTATGAATTCAAAACTTGGTGAATGACCAGACCCCAAAATGGGGATTAAGACATCAGTGTCAGCTGGGAATTGGCAAAAAAAAAAAAAAAAAATCTTTATTTCTTCAGGTTGTTCTGATCAACATTTTATCAAGGATTTGCCTGAAGACTTCCCATTTCCTTTTATGTGCATGAGGTTTGATTCCAGCTAATGTGATGGGATTGTATTCCTCAGTGTGCTGCAGGCCGGGATGGTGGACTAAAAGAAATGAGAAGAACCGGGGATAGCTTAAAATCCATGGCAATATTCGGGAAGGATGATGGGCTTAAGGGGGACAACTAGAGAGGGTCAGTGAACAGCAGTTCTCAATGATTCCAGGAGAGGGGACTCAAGGTCTATTTTTGGCTATTGAGCAGGAAAAGATGCACAGCTGTGGTATCTAGAGAGGGGGAGAGAGAGTAAGAGGAAGGGAAGAGGACTGAAGTCAGAGAAGAGAGGCACCTGCAGTTTGGAAGACCTGAGTTCAAATCACCTTTCCCATATTAATTTTGCCTCAGCTTCCTTATTTAAAATATCCAGATTATAAATGGACTTCTTATGGCTATGGTGAGAATTAAAGAAGTTGTTATAATGTGCATCCACTCCTTAAAATCTAAATGTCTATAAATATTGTTCATGTTATTATTATGCGGTAAGTAAGCTCCTGGCCCAGCCAGCATTCCTCTGGGAGTTTGGGAGCCATCATCATCGTTGCCTTCTAATCCTCATGTAATTTTTTCACTTATATTTGCCTCCTCTGGTTCACTCTTTAGGACAAATGGGCCTCCAGAATTGAGTGTCACTGTGGCCCTCATTCACTGCCCAAGAACAGAAACACACAAAGATCCTTTTCACTTTCCCCTTTCTCATTTTTAATGTTTCAGATTTTCTAGTTAGTGTGGAAATGTTTTAGTCTTTTTTTTCTAGACATTTAAAATTGTATATCCAATCAATTGGTTTGCTATACATATACATATATATATATATATATATATATATTTGCTGTAAGCTTTTAGAATTATTCCTTTTTGCTGATCCCTGTTTTTGCTGTATCTCATAGGTTGTGATATTTTTTATCATTTTTTTTTCTCTTAAAATTAGTGTTTAAGATTATGACAGGTGCAACTGTCTCTTTTTTGGATGGGAGCAGATCTGGAAGGCTGGGTTAAAAGAAATAAACAGCAATTCTGTACAAGACCGATTCAGTCCATGAAGCTTCTTAAAGTAAACTGCTTTTAAGGGAAGAAAATACTCTCCGGTTGTGCAAAACAGAAATTTATTCAGGCTCCCTGGGACTCGGTTTCTTCATTTATAAGATGAGTAGTCTGGGATTCCTTGTATCCAAGGTCCCTTCCAAGTCCATATCTATGATTCCATAAACCCCACAAATCAAATAATGTGAACAAACATTTATTATTCATCTATTATTCCAAGCCCTATGGAGAGAAAATAGACAAAAACAGCCTCCAGTCTTGACGAACTCCCAGCTTAAGGTGTTGGTGACTACAACATGTAAACAGCCACAGCCAAACAGCACATAAAAGAGACAAAGTGGAGATAAGAGAGGAAGCCCTAAAATTGAGGAGGGCTGGGAGAGACTTTCTGCAAAGGAAGTTAAATAGGATTAGACAGGGAACACAGAGAGAGCCAATGGGCAGAGGTGGCAGACAGGGGTCTGGGTAACAGTGAGAAGCTCATTGTCCCTGCAGGTGGAAGAGCAGGTGTCCAGGGATTTGAGGAGCCAGAAGGCCAGAGAGGTGGGAAGGAGCTTGACTGTAAAAGGCCTTGAAAGCCCAAGAGAGGACTCCAGGAGGTAAGAGGGAGGCAGAGGAGATGACTGATGGAGGAGACAGGGAGGTGATGAGGTCAGATCCAGGCTTGAATGTATTTGGCAGCAGAGGAGAGGCTGGACTTTAATGGGAACAGCCTTGAAGCAGGGGTCAGGCAGCTGCTTGTGGCCACATCCAAGTGTTGGGTGACAGGACCTGTCCCATCCTGGTGTCTGTGTCAGGGGAGAAAAGGGAGGCCGGGCCCAGGACCCTCAGCAGATGGAGTCCTCTCTGTTCCCACCTCAGTGCTGGGGTCTTTGCTGCTCTACAAGGTATCTGTGGCTGAGGCCTCATGACCACTAGCTATTGTCCCAGGGGCCCCTTCACCAAGCCTCATTTCTCTTTGTAAGAAGCCGGGCTGGCTGTTGTGGGGAAACCATGGCAGAGGCTCCCTCTCCTCTCCTCTCCTCTCCATCTGTCAAAGCCTGAAGCCTGAAGGCTCAGCTAAATCTCTCCCCTGGGTCACAATGCAACATGGGTAAAATCCAGGTTCTGGGGTCAGAAGACTCTGTACAAGATGTGATTCTGTCATGTAATCTAGGTCTCATTTCAGGAGAATTATAAAACATCCTGGAGACAGAGAGACAGAGACAGGGACAGAGAGAGACAGAGACAGAGAGAGACAGAGAGACAAAATAACAGGCATAGATGTAGAGGCAGAAAGAGGAAGGAAGAAAAAAATGTGCAAGAGGAAGAAGCAGAGAAAGAGAGACCTTCTGGTGTTCTGGCAGCCTGGGCAGACAATGAAGCTGGGGCCGGGCTGGCAGGGGAGGTTTTTGTCCCACTTCCTCACTGAACGTAGCACGGTGGTAACTACTACTACCATATGTCTGACAGTAGTAATCGGCCTCGTCCTCGGCCTGGATGTTGCTGATGGACAAGTAGCGATCGGCCCCAGAGGCGGAGCCCGAGAAGCGGTCGGGGACCCCCTCGCCCTTGCCTGTACTTCCACTGCTGCTGACATACATCAGGTACCGAGGGGCCTTTCCCGGGCTCTGCTGCTGCCATGCAATGCCATAGTTGTTGTACTGACTGCTGAGGGTGCAGGTGAGTCTGGCCGTGGCTCCCAGGGACGCAGACATGGAGGGAGCCTGAGTCAGCACAGGCTGGGAGAAGGAACCTGGAAACACAGACAGACATTAATGTCCCAGCAGAGGAGAGAGGGGAAGGTGCTTGGAGACCCTCACAGGAGACCCCGGGACAGGGAGGAGGGAGCAGGACAAGCAGGGAAGCCCTGACCTGAGCAGCAGGTGAGCAGGAGGAGGCAGACGAGAGGCCAGGCCATGGTGCAGGGGACCCCGAGAGCTCTGCTCCCCAGAGAGAACCGGCTGGGTCCGGGCTCGGCCAGGCCCCTCTTATCCTCTCCCTGGGAGCCTGGGATGGGGCTGGGAGGGGGCGGGGCTGGATGCAAATCTGAGTCCTAAATGTGGGGTCACCGGTGCCCTGGGGAAGGCGTGTCTCTCGGGGGAGGGGAAGGAGCAGGGGAAGCCCTTGCCCCAGCCCAGCTGAGATGTCGCCTATGAGAGATCCCGGGCTCAGAGCAGCCACAGACACCGGCAGCGGGGCCCATCCCCCCCTGAGACCCCCAGGCTCCTCCTGCCCCAATTACCTTCCAGAGACAGTCCCACAGCGCCCCCTAGTGGCTGCAGGGCCCCATTTCGCCCCAGCCTGTAAGCGAACCTCAGGGACGCGATGCTCTCCCGGGGATTCAGGTTACGGGGAAATCTCCACTCTTTAGCCTCAGCAGAGGGGGAGGGGGGTCAGCAACGTCAGCAGCTGCCTCAAGCACCCAGCCAGCCGCCGCTCCCCGCCCCCACCTCCCCCACCCAAATCGCCCCTCCCCACCGGGCCCCTCGGGACTGGCACCGAGGGTGGGCGGGGCCATCCTGCTCCGAGCACAGAGGGCGCTCCAATCACCGTTCAGCCGCCCGGGCTCGGGACCTCGGGCATCAGCTCCAGCCTCAGCCCCTTCCTCAGGGAGCCTTTCTGGGTGCTCACCACAAGGGGGCGTCTGGGCGCGGGACAAGGGAGGAGGGGGCAGGGTCCTCGTCAGACAGAGGTTTGCTTCTGGAACGTCTGCCCCGCTGCTCTCCAGTCCCGCGTGCTCCCGTGAGGACACCTAGCGGGCCGGGAAAGCACCGGCACTTTTCCCAGAGTAGAAGCAGGGACCCCCAGGTTGGAGAACAGACCTGAGACTTTGGATGGGGCCGAGTCCGGGCCCTTCTGCCCCTCCCCCCGGCCTGTACCCCCCTCACCGGGACGTGGGAGCCCCACATCTGTCCTAGTCTCTGCCCGGCCCTAGGAGCGTCCCCTGAGAGCCGTCGGCTGTTCTCTTCTGGCCGCTCCGGCCCTTTCAGCCCCTTCCCTCGCGTCCTGTCGGGTTTCTCTCCGGTGCCGGGGACTCCCCAACCGGCCGGAATCTGTCACAGGCGAGGCCTGAGGGAGGCCTGAGGGAGGACTGAGGGAGGACTGAGGGAGGACTGTGGGAGGACTGTGGGAGGACTGTGGGAGGACTGACGGAGGACTGTGGGAGGATTGAGGGGGATTCAGGGGGACTGAGGGAGGCCTGAGGGAGGCCTGAGGAGGACTGAAGGAGGGCTGAGGAGGACTGAAGGAGGACTGAGGGAGGATTGAGGGGGATTCAGGGGGACTGAGGGAGGCCTGAGGGAGGACTGAGGGAGGACTGTGGGAGGACTGAGGGAGGACTGTGGGAGGACTGTGGGAGGACTGACGGAGGGCTGAGGGAGGACTGTGGGAGGACTGACGGAGGGCTGAGGGAGGACTGTGGGAGGATTGAGGGGGATTCAGGGGGACTGAGGGAGGCCTGAGGGAGGCCTGAGGGAGGCCTGAGGGAGGCCTGAGGAGGACTGAAGGAGGACTGAAGGAGGACTGAAGGAGGACTGAGGGAGGATTGAGGGGGATTCAGGGGGACTGAGGGAGGCCTGAGGGAGGCCTGAGGGAGGACTGAGGAGGAGACTAAGGGAGGAATCCGAGCCCACTTTACTGACCAATCCCAGCTTGTCCCGCCAGTGACAGAGACTGATCCCGTGCTGCCTGAGTGCAAATTACTCAGGAATTTCTTTGTGGTGGGGAGTGGGACACGTGGGGATCTACACCTTCATCTCCAGTTTCCGTCAGACAGGATAGGCCGGGATTCGGTCCCACTGATGGCTCCAAGGACCTCCTGAGACTGCCCATGGTCGGACATCCCGACATCAAGCTTTTCCCATCACAAGACACACTTAGGCTGACCTTAGGAAATAGGCAGGGTTATCCAACACTGAGGATGAAACACGGGGCACTTTGGGTTATTTCAAGGCACTAATTGCTCTTTTTAAATCCAGGAGACAGCAAAGGCTTGTCACGTCTCTTAACTTCTCAGGACACTGCCAGCCAGTAGGGAGGAGAGACACGCCAGCCCGGACTTCGGTACAGAGTTCCCATCGCCGAAAGAAAGGCTTTTAGGCACTTTGTCTGTAGTCCCTCCGTTATCCGGGGACAACTACAATGTTCTTCTAGAATTTTCCCAAAGATATGATGTCATCAGCACAAGCACAGGATTCATGTTCACAATTTCCTCAGTCCTAGAAGGTGACGGGCCCTCAAGGAGACTTGGGACCTAAGTGCAAGCAAAGGGATCCACTAAGAGAGATTCTGCTGAAGAAGTCTTTCCCTTTCCCAGCTCTTCCATAGGAATCTGGTCATGGACAGGGAATGAATGAATACAGAGCGTTAATTAAGTGCCGACTGTGGTAGCTCCATGCTAAGGGCTGGCAAGTCTAAAGAAAAATTTAGACAGCCCCAGTTCTTAAGAGCTGCCCTGTTCTATCCTGGAGGTTCTCAACTGAAGGTGTGATGGAGAGGTCCCCGGGTCCTGAGGGTGCAGCTGCAAATCATGATTCCTCTCCTTTAACTGCACCTTTACTGGTAAAATGTTGCAACTTTGTGCTGGGAACCATTTCATGGAGCTGAAGACTTTTGGGGCAAGAACCTTCTTTTTCTCAGTCTGCCACCGTCTGGAGTACAGGAGCAATTGCCAGGCTGCATGTCTACAAAGCTATATCCCAGTTCTGGACAATGGTTCCTGAGTTGGAAGCTTGATATTCATAAAGTAAGAAATTCAAAATCCTTGACCACTGTTCTCTTAGTGATCTGACTTCCTAGGTCCGAGGGTTGGCCTACGCTCAGCTTAGAGGCCTCCTCAGTCAGAGGGGCTCTGGCAGCTAACTCTAAGGAGGGCCACGCACATCTCTTTGAGAAGTAAGCAGTCAGAGCTTGGCTCCACCTTTCACTAGGTAGGGCTGAGGCCCCAGCAAGGGATTCCTGAATGTGGGGGCCTTTAAACAGGAATTGTATGGCTGCAGAGAAGGCTCTTGGGTGGGGCTGCAGATCAAAATGTCATCTAACCCACCCTGGCCATGTGCATTGGTGAGGCGTCAGATTCCCCTGGATTTGCCCCTTCAAGGGCAAGAAGAATTTGTGAGTCTTTATGCAATGCTATGCAGAAGAAAGCATCTTTAAGATCTAGAGGAGAGAACCTTGGTGTCCCCGGGATCTGAGTGAGAACAGTTGAAGGATTTGGCTCAATGGTCCCAGACAGAGGGATCTACTTCCTCCCAAATTTCTGATGGAATAGGGGAAGGCTTTGGGAGAAGCACAAAAAGATCAACTGGAGATATGAGAAGGGAAAATTGGGCCTCAACTTCATCATTTAATCATGTCCCAGCAAAAGAGAAGAACAGGAGGGAATAATAAGAAAGCAGGGTTGGAATAGCAGGCCACCAAACTGGCAGGGCAGAGGGGAGGTCTCATAATAATTCTTAAGTTTCTCTTCAATCCTCATCATCCTATGGAGGAGGGATGAGTGAGACCAGAGTGCCAGAGAAAGACAGAGAATGAGGCTCCCATATACCTGCCACATCCAAAATAATCTTGGGTTCAGCCAATGTGATGTAGTAAGGGAGAGCTTGGCCAAGCCTTGGGCACTGTCACTCCTGGTCCTGAAGAGCCTGGAGAGCAGGGCATAGGGGAGGCATGGCTTGACCCCTTTCTGTGGGCAGTCTCTCTTCAAATGCCTTTACTGCACTTGGGGCAAAGGTCTGGGACTTTCCTCCAAGGGCAACTTCAAGCCTAATGACTCTAGCCGTGACACCTAAAGAACAAACCCTCATGGTTCATGGATATGACAGCAGCTTAAAATTGAGCCTGTTCCTTGTTCCTTGCCAAAAATCCATCAAATTTTGCCCAAGCCATCCTGCAGCACTTCTGTCTTCGCTGGCATCCCACAGAAAATGAAAGGGTGGCAAAGGTTTCCTTGGAACCTTTGGAACCTTGGAACCTTGAAAAATACAAGAATGTCCCAGTCTTGTCATCCCCAGGCAAGGAACACTCGCTGGATGTGGAGCTCATAACGACCCAGACAAGCCATCTCTCAGTGGTTTAGGGTTTCTCACTATAAGTTTGGGGAGAAAAAATGAGTGGCTTATCTTGATAAGGATGGAATTAAACCAGGGGAGGCCAAATTCTCCTTTTATTGGGCCACCAAATGTTGAGATTGGGAGAGGAGTCCAACAGTTTGGGGTCCCAGGCCAGCATTATGATGTGTCTCAAAAGAATTTGCAGGCTTGAGCCCATTTCCTAATCAATGGACAAAGTTTACTGTAAATGTAATGCAAACAAGCAGGCTGAATTCCAAAAGTAATTAGCAAGGAAACAAAAGTAAAAATACCCATTTATCCAGTTTTGTATCATGGACCTGCTAATCCTATGGCCATAGGTAGGACAGGAGAATTGTCTCCAGAATTTGGTTCTCATTTGCCTCGGCCTGCAAGGCAGAGTGTGTGGACCCTGGAAGAAAAAGAGATAAGGGCAAGAGAGAGGGGACACACAGAAGAATGGAGGCAAGACAAAACCATCTGATCAAGCCTCTTTTTAATGGGTGCAATAGGACAGATATATATAGCAGCAGGGTTGTGCGAATTTAGGGACTTAGTACAGGGTGGGGGTTCTAGACAAAGAATTGGTTTCCCGCCCAAGGATGAGCTGATCAGGTGTCTTTGGTAGTAGGAAGCTTCATGATGTGATTAGGGGATGCCTAGATATCTGCCTATTCAAGGTTAAGGTGGAACTTGGTCTAGGTTAGGATGTGATTAGGAGATTCCTCCATGATGTGATCAGGAGATTCCTATTCAAGGTTAGGACAGTCTTTTGGAATGTGGCCTTAATCACCTGTAGATTAGTGCTGGCTCCCCACACTCATTGACCAGATTATTGAGGAGTCCTCTCCCCGGAATTTAGTTATCACGGACCAACAGGTTATCTGGCAGTCAGCAATGAACTGAGGACTGGGCTCTTCACTATTGTCTCAGGAGTTTGATGTGTGGGACTATCCTGAGGCCAGAAGCTTGATCTATTCAGACTCAGACAGACTGGGCATGGGAGTTTCCTGAGGCAGACTCTGAAACCAGAAGATTTAGGATCAACGACTTATTGTTAGAACAGAAAGTCCCCCCAAAAATCAGGGGATTGCAAAATCATATTACATCAACACCAATCTGGAGGTTTGTGAGTGTTTTGGTCCTGATGAGGAAATGCAGTGCTGTACACCGTCTCTGAGAGCTGCCCGCTCCTTTTCTGCTCCACTGTGGCCAGCTCTGTGTTGGCTCAGCTTTGTCTCCAAGTTTGTTCCTGCTTGTAGAAGTGCTCTCATATGTTGACACCAAGTGTTTTGCTGGTTGTCTTGCCCCAGGTCATTGTTTTGCTGACTGCATATGTTCAGTTTGGGAATGCTAAGTCTGTGATCAGTGCAGCCATCTGAGCCACACTTGGTCTTTATCAGTCTCACATGCTGTCCGTCTCTTCTCCTTACAGTCTCAATAGACTTTGAGTCTAAAATGTGAGTGTTTGTTATGAGGGGCATCCATGATGTTTTGTGGTCTTAAAAGGAAGAGAGTGTCGGTGAGGAGCAGGTCAGGAGATTCCCCACTGACCAGTAAGAAGTGACCACTGCAGGTGTGGTTTCTAACTCCGGTCCTCCCAAAGTCTTCCTGCCATGTCTAGCAGTCTGTGCCCACTTGCCTGTTAAACTCAATGACAATCCTGTTCTCTTTCTACATCTTGATGATTGATGATTAGGGCCCCTGCCCCAGGCTGCCTTTCCCTGCCCCTCCCTCCCTTGTCCTGTGCACAGATGCCCCCTTGTGGGACTGGTGAGCAACAAGAAAGGGTCCCTGTGTATATATATACATATATATCTGGGGAGGAGACAGGGAGGTGATGAAGTCAGATGCAGGCTTGAATGTATTTGGCAGCAGAGGGGAGGCTGGACTTTAATGGGAACAGCCTTGAAGCAGGGGTCAGGCAGCTGCTTGTGGCCACAGCCAAGTGTTGGGTGACAGGACCTGTCCCATCGCGGCGTCTGTGTCAGGGGAGAAAAGGGAGGTCGGAGAGAGCGAGGCGGGGACTCTGCGCAGGCGCGGGTCATGACCCCGGCGCCCTAAAGTCCGGGTCCCCCGGGAGAACCAAGGACAAAGGGGAACAGCGCCCTCTGCGGGTGTGAGCGGGAGCTGCGCCTGGGGGGGCCGGGCGGGACTGGCGGCGCCACTGGCTCCCCGCCCTCCCCCGCCCAAGGGAATGTAAATGTATCTCAATTAATTAACTATTATTAGCATTAACAATAATATATTAATGACAAATTATTATATTATTGTTTTTATTAAATTTGTTGTATATTATTAATAAATTATAAAATATGAATAATAATATATACTAATAATTGGGCACAGCCGGTTCATTTTTCTAACCTATGAGACTTGCAGGTCACTGTGGAGCATGCGCACGAGTCACTCCTGGAGCCCAAACTTCACTTCCCATAAGGCCGCGTTGCCGCAGGGGGCGGCACTTGGCATCTCACGTGAATACCTTCAGTGCTTTCCCGGAACCGGAAGTTGGGGCTCGCGCGCTCTCCCCCTGCCCGCAGTCCCTGCGGCAGCACCTTCCCGGCCTCCCAGCTCAGACCCCGGAGCCGCCGCCAACGAAGCCCGAGGGACCCTCTCCTCTCAACCCCTCCGGGCCCGATGCCGGGGGAGTCACCGGGATGAGAAGCTCCTTCCTGCCGCTTTGTGGCTCCCGCTCTGGGGGAGGCTCTGAGGGGGAGAAATGGCCGCCGGGCTCCCTCCGCCCGCCGCTCCCTCGGTGAGTGGGGGCGCCCCCTGCAGGGGCCCTGGGGCCGGGGCTCTTGGGGACCAGGGACCTGGGGATGTGGCGCCGGCTCCGCCCGTCAGCCGCGCCCCAGCGAACTCCCGCTTGTCCTGCTGCCGGGCCCAGAGGGGAGGGAGGCCCCGCCGGGAGTCAGGGAAAGGGGTCACGGCGGGATGTCATCAATGGCGGAACCTTCACTTACCTCCCGGGTCTGTTCCTGCCATTTTCTCCCTTATCCCCGATCCACCCGCCATTTTGCCTCCCTCCGCCGGCCTGTCTCCCTCCGCGGTTCCGTCTCCCTCCGCGGGACTCCTTCTCGGGGACAGCCCTGCAGATCGGCTCCTGCAGGGCCCTTTCCCGCCCCCCTTGTTCCGCACCTTCCCTCTGCTAATTGCCCCTCCCCCTTCTCTCCGTCTCCAGCTACGCGGCCTGTGGGTCCGTGTGGGCGCGGGGGCGTCTCCCTTCACGCACCCACAGGCTCCGCCCCTTGTTTGCCCAGTTTTCGGGTTTTCTCCCCCTGGGACCGGGAGCCGCTCAGGGCGAGGATCGTGTTTCCCTCCCCTTTGTTCCCGCGATGCTCAGCGCGGAGCCGGGCTCTGAGGGACTGACTTCTCTTTGGTGTAATTGTCGCAGAGCCGCGTGAGCGAAACGGCGGAAGGATCCGGGAGGCGCCCTGGCGGCCCCAATGAGAAAGGCTGGTTTTCCTCCTGGGCTGCAATGACGTCATGGAGTTAATCTGCATTTGGGGCGGGGTCCTTAAGGTCAGTGATTTATGAACATTCATCATTATTTCGGCACATTTGGTCTCCTCATAATTGTACCTATTTTTCCTGATGGGTTTAAAACCTTGTGAGAGCGGGGCCCGAGGCTTCGGCAGCTTTTCCAGAGCAGGAGAGGCCCCGGACCCAGAGCTGTGACGTTCTCTCACGCTTGGGTGGAGGCCGCCCTGGCCTGTCTGTCATAGGGAAGGATGAGCCTTGTTCTCGGAGGCGCCAGAGGAAGCCGCCAGGACTGGGGGTAGGGGCTGTGGGGAGGCAGGCTGGTTACGGGCCCTACACGGGAGGGGTTGGGGTCCACTCAAAGGGCAGCTTCCGGCGGGAGAACTGTTTCTGGGAGAAGTCCCAGGAGAGTGTGGGTCTCCTAGCTGCTAATAGGGATAATGAGCCCCCGCACCTTTGTTCTGCAAGGTTCTGGGCGGGGGAGTACAGTCTCCCTTCCTGGCTTCTCTTTGTGGCTCCTTCTGCATGACTTCATTCCAAGAAGAAGGATAGGGGCGGAGCCAAGATGGCGGAGAAGACACACGCGACTTTCTAAGCTCTTCTCTTACCCTCTTTATCAATATTATATCGAGCCTCAAAATAGTCTTGACTGCTACAATTGAAGATAAGAAGTAGAACAACTCACCGGCCAGAAAATCTGCAGTCTCGCCAAAAAGGTTGGTTCCGGGGCCAGGGGGGAGATCGGCGCAGACGGGGAGAGAAATTAGGTTCCGAGGAGAGTCTCAAACCGAGGGTGAAGGCACAGATCTCAGCACAAGCTCCCAGCCCCAACCCGCAGTACCGGACTTTTCCTTGGGGCAGTTGTGATCCTGCACAGCAGGAGGACGCAGCCCGGGTTAGCCTCCAATCTGGGCAGTGGGGAGCTCGGCTTGGGGCCATAGAGCTTTTCCAGGGCCGATTTGCATCAGGCAGAGACTTGGGCAGAGTTTGTGGCTGCCATGCTTCTGGGTCTCAGCCAGCTGCTAATACTCACAGTCCCACAAGAGGCCCGCCGGGCGGTGACACTACCACTTAGTCCTAGCAGGGCAATCGATAATCCACTCAGCCCTACTAAGCAGTTTGATAGCTTGGCCAGTGCTGAATCTACCTCCTGTTGGGGAAGGAAACCTTTCACCCAGAGCACTCCCATACCTCGGAGGCCAGAAATCGTTTACATCTCTCCCTGCTCTGAGAGGAAGCTGGTAACCCTTGCCTAGGAGACCCACCCTAAAGGCTTTAAAACATAAATAAAAAAGATGAAAGAACAATCGACAGCTTCTATGCAGAAAAAGAGGTCAGCAAACCTGAAGAGACCTCAAATAGCAAAATGCATCAGACTGTCCTCCTTTACATAATGCTTCATAGAAGAGACCATTAAAAGTCTCAAAGAGAGTTAGAAGATAAATGGGAAAGGAAAGAGAAGCCTTAAAGAGAGCAACAACTTCCTAAATACTAATTGAAAAGTTAAAAAAATTCCCAGAAGTGCAGGGAAACAAAATTGGTGAATTGGAAAAATAAAAAAAAATCTCAGGAAAGTAAGAATTGTGAATTGGAAAAGACAAAGAACTCACAAGAAAGTAGGATCCGTGAATTGGAAAAGACAAAGAACACGAAGAAAGTAGGATCTGTGAATTGGAAAAAAATAATTCACAAAAAAAATTAGTGAAATGGAAAAAATTCCACAGACCAAAACAATACATTCAAAAACTCAATTGGACATATACAGAAAAGAAGTAAAAAAAGCTATTGAAGAAAATAATTCTTTAAAAATTAGAACTGAACAAATTGAAACTAATGATTCATTGAGACAGCAAGAATCAGTCAACCAAGAAGAAGGATAATGCCCTCCCTCTTCATGTCTCACTCTGGGAATCCCCCTTCAAGGTTCAGCCCCGGCTCTTCCTCCTTCCTTTCATGTGGCTTGAGCTTATTCGGATCCTCTGGGTGTTAGTGTTTTCTCCGAAATGACAGATTTTCCTACTTTTCATTTGGGTCAGTAGTTCTTGTTCCCTTTCTCTCCCAGGGGGATGGGGTGTCTTGCAGACAGCTTCAGGGTCTCCCCAGTGCTCAGCCATGTGCCCGACCCTCAGGCCAGACCAGCATTCACAAATGCTTTTGGAGTCATTGCTTGAACAAACAAGGCAGGGCTGGCTGTCTGTTTCAGACTTGGGGTGCTTGGTCAGTACTGGACTGGGGCAGGTTGGAGGTTGAACTTTAAGATGAATTTTGAGAACCACTTCTACCATTTCTGGGGCAGCCACGTGGTTCTTCTCTAAGACGGTCCTGAAATCTGCACAAACCTGTCTGATGTTGCAGGAATTGTTAACATTCGGAGCTGTGGCTGTCACCTCCAAGGAGACCCCCGTAGCCTTCTCAGCAGGATCTGTGCAGGGATGTGTTGCGGACAACCAGAGGAACCTGGTCTGCCTGAGTAAGCACAGATTCCCCTTTTCTCCCAATCTGTCTTTTGGAAGGGCTTTGCTTTCTTCCTTGGTATGAATTATGGGCTTTCCTGAGTGTTTTTATTTCTTGTTTTGCCTGACAGTTATGAATCTTTATGGCCCAGCCGTTAGGGAAAAGACCTTTGTTTTGTACCTCTCTAAAATGATTGTTTTTATGCTCCTGAGGTTGTTGTACCTTCTTCACTCTCTGTTCCCTCAGAGATAACCTTTAATTATTATTAGATTATTGTATTGTTGTATGATGTAATAATATAATAATTATTAAAAATAGTAATCTAACCCTAGTATAATTCTCTGAAGACATGAAAGGTTTCTATCCTGTTAGCAGGATGTGTGTCAAATGAATTAATTTTCTTACCTGAGTACAACTCCAGTCTGTGACCCACTTCTCCATAGTTGCAAAGAGTAGGAAGAGAGCATCTTATGGTCATACCCTTTATGACTTCCTGGGATGTTCACTTTTCCCAAGAGAGAGAAGGGACATAGCAGATGGTTTAATAAATGTTTATTGCATTATATTAAATCTGAGATGGTTCCCTGAACCTACCTTTTTTCTGTTTACAACAAAGAGGACTTGTAATTTCCAAACCAGATATGATATACCAATAGGAACAAGGAATAAAACTTGGGATGCCAAAGGGAGATGTCTGATGAAGCACCTGCCCATGTAAATGAGTGAAAACCAAATGGGGAAAAGGTACAGCATACAACATCATGAGTGGTCTTTAATAGGAATCACTTATAAAATGTGGATCCAGGAAACTGCCCTTGTATCCCTTCCCAGGAATGTGGGGAAGAGCTGATTTTCTCTGGCAAGAGATCCTTCCCATTCATCCTTCCCTTGTTTTCCTGTTATATATTCATAATTCATAATTTATACTAACAGAAGTCCTTGTCAAATTTCTCTTTGCATTATTCTATAAAGGCTTTCCATGTTTTTTTTTTTTATGAGTATGTTTATGGAGCTAGCCCCCCCCCCAATAGTTATATACTAACTAGTGCAATTGAGTCAGAGTATAATTATTTTTCTTTTACTGCATATTGTCAGATTGCTTGCTATTCAATTTCTAGCATTCTGCCATAAATGAAGGAGTGTACCTGTTTCTTCAACTCTGACAACATTGAGTTTTGTTGTTTTAATGATCTCTGCAGTATGTTGGTGTTGATCCTCAGCGTTGTTCCAATTCATGCCTCTAGTTAGTTAATTTATTAGTAATGTTTGAGTGATTTTTCAATTGATTTTAAATTTGTGTTTCTTTTTCCATTTGGATTTTTCTCTTTATATTCTTGGCCTATCTATCCGTTATAGACAGGCAGTTTCTCTGACAAATTTTTAATCTTTACTTGTGAATTTAGTAATACTATATACCTTACCTCTGAGGGTAAGTATGTGAGTATGAGCCTTATCAGTTATTCTTTCTCAACCTTAGGTAACTAAAACTCTAAAATTATAGATGAGTTGCAGCCAGTATTGGTGGAGCAAAGTAGTTTTCACACTTAATGAAATCAAAGGCCTTTGATATAGTGACTTTATATATTTAATACCTGAAATTCTTCTTCTATGTGCCATCAACACCCATGTGAGAATGTTTGTATGTAAGATATGAATCTTTGTGTCAGGGAGAAGTTTGGGGACATTAAGAGGACGTTTCATTTCCCAAAGGCATTTCAGCCTTTTCTCCTTTTCAGTTATTAGCCCAACTTATTATCCTTTTGCAATGTCCATCCTTCTAAGATATAAATAAATATATAAGGTCCCAAAAAGTGTAGTTTAAAAAAATTTTTTTATTATATCTTTTTATTTACAAAATATATCCATGGGTAATTGTTCAACATTGACCCTTGCAAAACCTTCTGTTCCAACTTTTCCTCTCCTTGCTCCCACTCCCTCCCCTATATGGCACATAGTTCCATACATGTTAAATATGTTAAAGTTTATGTTAAATCCAATATATGTATATACATGGTTATACAAAAACTGTAGTTCTAAGCTTTAAAATTGCACTGTTGGATGAGTTCTGTAGCTTGCCCATCTAACTGCATGTTAGGGTGTGGATAGTAGGCATTTTTTATCTACATGTTCTTCCCTGCGTGGATATAGGTCAGACTCTTACGTGATTAAGGATCTCATCCAGGCGTTACTCCAGTGTTCTACAACTTGAAGAGATGAACATATGTGGAAAAATGAATGTCTGGAGCATTTCCTGTTTATGGAAACTCCCAACTTGTTCTTTGCTTCCACAAGAGTAACAAACCCATTTAATAATTTAATAAGCATTAGTTTACCTCTTATGCCTGCCCTGCTCTGATATTTCATTTCAGAATTGGAAGGGACCTCAGTAAACATCTGTGCTAATGCATACGAGAGAGGAGAGCTTTGCATAATATGCCTGACAAGTGGCCACTTCTCTAATAATGATAATTTTCTGAATAAATACATATTTATTAGTTTTCTAATTAAAAAAAAAACAGATGTGCATTATATCCTTCAAGGAATCTTGCACAGTTTAAACCATTATTGTTATCAATCTATTTTATTTTTACTTCACATTTATTTCTAAATATACCTCTTCCTACTCCCCTATTAAGCTTTTCGTCAGAAGATTAAAAAAGAAAAAAAAAAAAGAAACTAATTCAAAACTAACAAGTTCTCACCTTTTTATTTAATATATGTATACATTGTTCCTCACTGGGAATCTCCCACTTGTGCAATGAAGGGAGGGAAGTACATGTTCTCAACTCTTGTCTGGGACCATCCTTTGTCCTTATAATTACATAGTATGTTGTATTTTTGTTGTCATCATATCTTTTGTTTGCTCTTCTTATTTCCCTGTAATAGTTCACCTAAGTCTTTCCTTGCTTCACTGAATTCTTCATATTTGTCATTTTTTGAAGTGAGGTAATATTGTGTTATAGGAATGTATCTTAGACATTCCCCAATAGAACCTACTAATTTTTTTTATCAGAAAAGTGCTAGGATGAATGATTTGATGAATGTAAGAGTTTCTTTTCTGTTTTAGACTTTCTTGTAGTGTTGGTATAGAAATTTAATATAAAGTGTAAAAGCTCATTATAGTACACAAAACTAATGTGTCATATATTGTATATTTTATTATTTGATAATCTTTATTGATTGAGGAGATAGAAGATATGTTTAAGTGTAATGCAGCAGGAAATGGAATATTTACATTTTTCTCTCTTTCAGGTTGGGACAGTAGGTCTGAAATCAAACAGACAATCCCAAAGCTGGACATTTCTTTGGAGGAATTATGCCAGGCAAGTCTTATAAGGGATGGTATCTTGGACCGTGAGTTGAGTCAAATCTGGAATTGTGGCACCCAGCTAGTGAGGAAATAATAATGAATGTAATGAATGTGGCAAGACTTTCAGCCAGGAGACATATCTTACTCAGTACAGGAAAATTCATATGGGAGAGAAACTTTATGAATGTAATGACTGTGGGAAGGCCTTCTGCTGGAAGATAGACCTCATTTGACATCAGATGATCCATACTGTGAAAGATCCTAAGAATGTAATGACTATGGGAAGACTTTCTGCCTGACTACAGCTCTTAATTTACATTGAAGAATTCATATTGGAGGAAAATCTTATTAGTGTAATGAATGTTGTAAGGCCTTGTGCCTGATCAAAGAACTTACTCAAAAATCAAAAGATTCATACTGGAGACAAACCTTCTAAGTGCAATGAGTGTGGAGAACTTTCCTTCACAAGAGAGACCTCACTTGATATTAGAATATTCTCACTAGAGATAAACCTTGTCAAGGTGTTCTGCCATAGTACAGTTCTGATCGGGCATCAATCTGGAGAGAAGCCTTATGAATGTAAGCAATGTGGGAAGTCTTTTGCTTGGAAAAAGTAGGATATGAAGTATACCCTAAGGTGCTCACAGTGCAAAAACTGTCCTTAAGAACAGAGAAGCTAAACACCTTAAATGACTTTCAGAAATTGATAGGAGATATCCAATGGATGCGTCCAGTGTTAGGATTGACTACCTATCAGTTACAACCATTATGTGACATTTTAAGGGGAAACAGTGCTTTAAACTCACCACGCTAGCTTACAAAAGAAGCTCAAGAGACTTTGAGAGAAGTTGAACTGTGTGGTTGAAAGTCACTCAAATATCCTTAGAAATATCAGTTTTTACTACACAAGAGGCACCCACAGCAGTCCTTCATCAAGCAGACAGTGTGATAGAGTGGGTGAACCTCCCAACACAACCAGAACAAACTGTTATTCTTTTCCCAGTGCTTGTGGCTAGAATTTTATTAAAGGCCATTAAGCGAGCAGTACAAGTATCTGGGATAAGACCTGATAAGATATACACCTTTTATACTAATGCACAAATTAATGTATGCTGTGAAACCATCCCAGAGTGTCAAATTTTATTAGCTACAGCTCCAAATTTTACACATGGGTCTTTATTAAGATAACCAGACTATTACATAATTGATGATGGATTCTAGAAGAAAAGGTTTCTGAAGTTCCTCTTAAAAGACCAACTCTCTTTACAGATGTATCCAAACATAATATTTGTACTATATATTCTCATGACTTAACTATAAAGAGAGTAGTCAGAACTCCTTTTCAGTCCACTCAGCAGAATGAATGAATTGTATGCAATCATTCTAGCTAGCTCTTACTTATTATCCAGGAGATATACATATATTATCTGATCCAGCCTATTCAGTAGGTGTGGTACAAAGAATTGCCACAGTCCAAATACAATTTGTAGCCTGTAATATATATCAGCTCCTTAAGGAACTTCAACAGCAAGTGAGAAAGCATCCAGGTAAGATTTATATCTTGCATGTCCACTCTAGTTGTGGACTTCCAGGTTGTATTTGGGATGGTAATTCAAAGGCAGATAGCCTTCTAACCATGTTGGCCAATATTCCTTTATTTCAGGCAGCCCAAGAATCTCATTCTAAATATCATGAGGCTGGTTGAGCTTTACGCTTACAATTTGGAATAACAAGAGAGGAAGCTAGGAGCATAGTAAAAACCTGTACAGCTTGCCTTCCTTTCTATGCTCCTACACTGCCTCCAAGGAAGAACCCTCGTGGTTTGAGACCCAATGAAATTTGGCAAATGGATGTGACCCATTATAAATCTTTTGGTCGTCTGTCTTTTATCCATGTTGTGGTAGACACTTTTTCAGGATTGCAAATGCAATACCAGCAGCAAAAGAAACAGCCCGAGTAGTCACTGAATTCCTTATACAAGCATTTGCAATCATGGGTGTGCCACAAGCAATGAAAACAGACAATCGACCTGCATATATTTCTAAACATTTTGCACACTTTTGTGCACAGTATAAGATTTTACACACCACTAGCATACCTTTTAACCCTCAAGTATAGACAGTTGTAGAGAGGAGAAACAGAGACATTAAGACGCTCCTCCAAAAACAAAAGAAAGGGGGAGCCACAGGCAACCCTAGAGAACTTCTAAATCTAGCTCTTTATACTATTAATTTATTGATTTTTCACAAAGATTTACTGGCTCTGGCAGGCAGGTTTTATAACCCACCGGAAGTGTAGTGTCCAATACGAGGGCCTCCATTATCTTTAGATAATTGCCAGATGATGTCGAGAGACCCAGGAAGTGGTGAAGGGAAGGGACCAGATAGGTAAATTGTTTGGGGGGGAGAGGGTTTGCTTTTATCTCCACAGATGGAGGAGGATTCAGATGGGTGCCAATGAGTGGTATTCGCTTTATCCATCAGAGAGATGAAAGGAAGGAGAAGACCCAAGAAACATTGGGTGGTTCCATTGT